>NC_052313.1:51517098-51729598 GCF_016432855.1 Salvelinus namaycush
CAAAGTTGGTTGTTGATTATTGCTACAGATTCATTTGCAAGTCCTGTCATAGATTTTCAAGACGATTTAAGTCAAAACTGTATATAGGCCACTCAGGAACATTCAATGTCATCTTGGTAAGCATCTCCAGTGTATATTTGGCTTTGTGTTTAAGGTTATTGTCCTGCTGAAAGGTGAATTTGTCTCCCAGTGTCTGTTGGAAAGCAGCACACACAGGCTTCCTTCTTTTCACTTTGTCAATTAGAGTAACTACAATGTTGTTGATCCATCCTCAGTTTTCTCCTATCACAGCCATTAAACTCTGTAACTGTTTTAAAGTCACCATTGGCCTCTGAGCGGTTTCCTTCGTCTATGGCAACTGAGTTAGGAAGGACTCCTGGATCTTTGTAGTGACAGCCATTAAACTCTGTAACTGTTTTAAAGTCACCATTGGCCTCATAATCTTGATGTGATTGGCCTGACTGAAACATGGCTTAAGCCTGATGAATTTACTGTGTTAAATGAGGCCTCACCTCCTGGTTACACTAGTGACCATATCCCCCAGCATCCCGCAAAGGCGGAGGTGTTGCTAACATTTACGATAGAAAATTTCAATTTACAAAAAAAAAATGACGTTTTGTCTTTTGAGCTTCTAGTCATGAAATTATGCAGCCTACTCAATCACTTTTTTATAGTACTGTTTACAGGCCTCCTGGGCCATATACAGCGTTCCTCTCTGAGTTCCGAATTCCTATCGGACCTTGTAGTCATAGCAGATAATATTCTAATTTTTGGTGATTTTAATATTCATATGGAAAAGTCCACAGACCCACTCCAAAAGGCTTTCGGAGCCATCATCGACTCAGTGGGTTTTGTCCAACATGTCTCTGGACCTACTCACTGCCACAGTCATACTCTGGACCTAGTTTTGTCCCATGGAATAAAGTTGTAGATCTTAATGTTTTTCCTCATAATCCTGGACTATCGGACCACCATTTTATTACGTTTGCAATCGCAACAAATAATCTGCTCAGACCCCAACCAAGGAGCATCAAAAGTCGTGCTATAAATTCTCAGACAACACAAAATTCCTTGATGCCCTTCCAGACTCCTTCTGCCTACCCAAGGACGTCAGAGGACAAAAATCAGTTAACCACCTAACTGAGGAACTCAATTTAACCTTGCGCAATACCCTAGATGCAGTTGCACCCCTAAAAACGAAAAACATTTGTCATAAGAAACTAGCTCTTGGTATACAGAAAATACCCGAGCTCTGAGCAAGCTTCCAGAAAATTGGAACGGAAATGGCGCCACACCAAACTGGAAGTCTTCCGACTAGCTTGGAAAGACAGTACCGTGCAGTATCGAAGAGCCCTCACTGCTGCTCGATCATCCTACTTTTCCCAACAAAAAATAACTTAATGAGGAAAATAAGAACAATCCAAAATTTATTTTTGATACTGTTGCAAAGCTAACTAAAAAGCAGCATTCCCCAAGAGAGGATGGCTTTCACTTCAGCAGTAATAAATTCATGAACTTCTTTGAGGAAAAGATCATGATCATTAGAAAGCAAATTACGGACTCCTCTTTAAATCTGCGTATTCCTCCAGGGCTTAGCTGTCCTGGATCTGCACAGCTCTGCCAGGGCCTGGGATCGGGAGAGACACTTAAGTGTTTTAGTACTATATCTCTTGACACAATGATGAAAATAATCATGGCCTCTAAACCTTCAAGCTGCATACTGGATCCTATTCCAACTAAACTACTGAAAGAGCTGCTTCATGTCCTTGGCCCTCCTATGTTGAACATAATAAACGGCTGTCACGATCGTCTTGCTGAGAGAGAGTGGACCAAGGCGTGTGCAAAATACATTCTCTTTTATTTTAGAGAAAGGAAAAAAACACGCAACGAACACTTTAACAAACTGAAACAAAACAACAAACGATCGTGAAGCTATAGACGTAAGTGCACACACAAGCTACAAACGTACCACATAGACAATTACCCACATTAACCTAGTGCCTATGGCTGTCTTAAATATGGCTCCCAATCAGAGACAATTAATGACATCTGTCTCTGATTGAGAACCATTCAGGCAACCATAGACACAGCTAGACACCTACACTAAACACAAACCCATCTACTCTACTTAACCCCCTAAACCATACAACCACCCTAGACAATACAAAACCACATACCTTCCCCATGTCACACCCTGACCTAACTAAAATAATAAAGGAAACAAAGAATACTAAGGCCAGGGCGTGACAGTACCCCCCCCCGCCCCAAAGGTGCGGACTCCGGCCGCAGAACCTGAAACAGAAGGGGAGGGTCCGGGGTGGCCCCCATCATGGCGGCGGCTCGGGCGCGGGACGAGGCCCCCACTCCACCATTGTCAATACCTGCTTTGGTGGCGCCTCTGGAGCGGCGACCCTTGTAGCAAGTCCCGGACTGAAGACCATCCCAGAGGGCGCCACCGGACGGATGGGTAGCTCCGGACTGAGGGGTAGCTCCGGACTGAGGGGTAGCTCCGGACTGAGGGACGGCAGCTCCGGACTGAGGGACGGCAGCTCCGGACTGAGGGACGGCAGCTCCGGACTGAGGGACGGCAGCTCCGGACTGAGGGACGGCAGCTCCGGACTGAGGGACGGCAGCTCCGGACTGAGGGACGGCAGCTCCGGACTGAGGGACGGCAGCTCCGGACTGAGGGACGGCAGCTCCGGACTGAGGGACTGCAGCTCCGGACTGAGGGACTGCAGCTCCGGACTGAGGGACTGCAGCTCCGGACTGAGGGACTGCAGCTCATGGCTGGCTGACGGATCTGGCTGCTCATGGCTGGCTGACGGATCTGGCTGCTCATGGCTGGCTGACGGATCTGGCTGCTCAAATGGCGCTGGGCAGATGGATGGCTCAGATGGGGCTGGGCAGACGGGCAGTTCAGGCGCCGCTGGGTAGACGGCAGACTCTGGCCGGCTGAGGCGCACTGTAGGCCTGGTGCGTGGTGCCGGAACTGGTGGTACCGGGCTGGGGACACGCACCTGAAGGCTAGTGCGGGGAGAAGGAACAGGGCATACTGGACCCTGGAGGCGCACATTTGGCCTAGTGCGTGGTGCCGGCACTGGTGGTACCGGGCTGGGGACACGCATCTCAGGGCTAGTGCGGGGAGCAGCAACAGGACGCACAGGACTCTGGAGAAGCACAGGAGGCTTGGTGCGTGGTGCCGGAACTGGTGGTACCGGGCTGGAGACACGCTCCATAGGGCGAGTGCGTGGAGGAGGAACAGGGCTCTGGAGACACACTGGAAGCCTGGTGCGTGGTGTAGGCACTGGTGGTACTGGGCTGGGGCGGGGAGGTGGCGCCGGAAATACCGGACCGTGCAGGCGTACTGGCTCCCTTGAGCACTGAGCCTGCCCAACCTTACCTGGTTGTATGCTCCCCGTCGCCCGACCAGTGCGGGGAGGTGGAATAACCCGCACCGGGCTATGTAGGCGAACCGGGGACACCATGCGTAAGGCTGGTGCCATGTAAGCCGGCCCGAGGAGACGCACTGGAGACCAGACGCGTTGAGCCGGCTTCATGGCACCTGGCTCAATGCTCAATCTAGCCCGGCCGATACGTGGAGCTGGAATGTACCGAACCGGGCTATGCACGCGTACAGGAGACACCATGCGCTCTACTGCGTAACACGGTGTCTGCCCGTACTCTCGCTCTCCACGGTAAGTACAGGGAGTAGGCGCAGGTCTCCTACCTGACTTCGCCACACTCCCTTTAAGCCTCCCCCAAGGAATTTTTTCTGGCTGACTCACAGGCTTCCTACCGTGTCTTCGTGCTGCCTCCATTCGCCGGTATCCCTCCTCGCACTGCGCCAGAGAAACCCAGGCGGGCTCCGGCACTCGCCCTGGGTCGATCGCCCACCTGTCGATCTCCTCCCACGTAGTGTAGCCCAGATCCTGCTCCTTTTGCCATAAATCCTGTGTGTATTGCTCCTGTTGCTGCTTTACACGCCGCTTGGTCCGATTCTGTTGGGTAATTCTGTCACGATCGATCGTCTTGCTGAGAGAGAGTGGACCAAGGCGCAGCGTGTGCAAAATACATTCTCTTTTATTTTAGAGAAAGGAAAAAAACACGCAACGAACACTTTAACAAACTGAAACAAAACAACAAACGATCGTGAAGCTATAGACGTAAGTGCACACACAAGCTACAAACGTACCACATAGACAATTACCCACATTAACCTAGTGCCTATGGCTGTCTTAAATATGGCTCCCAATCAGAGACAATTAATGACATCTGTCTCTGATTGAGAACCATTCAGGCAACCATAGACACAGCTAGACACCTACACTAAACACAAACCCATCTACTCTACTTAACCCCCTAAACCATACAACCACCCTAGACAATACAAAACCACATACCTTCCCAATGTCACACCCTGACCTAACTAAAATAATAAAGGAAACAAAGAATACTAAGGCCAGGGCGTGACAACGGCTCTCTATCCACCGGATGTGTTATGCAGATGAATGAGGACCCAAAAGCGACTTAACAAAAACAGAGTCTTTATTCCAAACTTAAACAAAACGGTACTCCTGGATATATCTTAGATGACACCTGCTCACACGCAGCATCTGATGAAGGCAAAAACACGACAGGGCGGAACCAGGACACGGAACAGCAAACATCAAACAAAGATCCGACAAGGACAGAAGCGGAAAACAGAGGGAGAAATAGGAACTCTAATCAGAGGGCAAAATAGGGGACAGGTGTGAAAGATTAAATGAGGTAGTTAGGAGAATGAGGAACAGCTGGGAGCAGGAACGGAACGATAGAGAGAGAGCGAGAGAGGAAGAGAGGGAGGGGAAGAGAGAGGGAAAGAACCTACTAAGACCAGCAGAGGGAGACAAATGGAAGGGAAGCACAGGGACAAGACATGATAATCAAAAGACAAAACATGACAGTACCCCCCCACTCACCGAGCGCCTCCTGGCGCACTCGAGGAGGAACCCTGGCGGCAACGGAGGAAATCATTAATCAACGAACGGTCCAGCACGTCCCGAGATGGAACCCAACTCCTCTCCTCAGGACCGTAACCCTCCCAATCCACTAAGTACTGGTGACCACGTCCCCGAGAACGCATGTCCATGATCTTCCGTACCTTGTAAATAGGTGCGCCCTCGACAAGGACGGGAGGGGGGGAGGGAAGACGAACGGGAGCGCGAAGAAAAGGCTTGACACAAGAGACATGGAAGACAGGGTGGACGCGACGAAGATGTCGCGGAAGAAGCAGTCGCACAGCGACAGGATTGACGACCTGAGAGACACGGAACGGACCAATGAACCGCGGAGTCAACTTGCGAGAAGCTGTCGTAAGGGGAAGGTTACGAGTGGATAGCCACACTCTCTGACCGCGACAATACCTAGGACTCTTAATCCTACGTTTATTGGCGGCTCTCACAGTCTGCGCCCTGTAACGGCAAAGTGCAGACCTGACCCTCCTCCAAGTGCGCTCACAACGTTGGACAAAAGCCTGAGCGGAGGGAACGCTGGACTCGGCGAGCTGGGACGAGAACAGAGGAGGCTGGTAACCAAGACTACTCTGAAACGGAGATAGCCCTGTAGCAGACGAAGGAAGCGAGTTGTGAGCGTACTCAGCCCAGGGGAGCTGTTCTGCCCAAGACGCAGGGTTTCGAAACGAAAGGCTGCGTAAAATGCGACCAATCGACTGATTGGCCCTTTCTGCTTGACCGTTAGACTGGGGATGAAACCCGGAAGAGAGACTGACGGAAGCACCGATCAAACGACAGAACTCCCTCCAAAACTGTGACGTGAATTGCGGACCTCTGTCTGAAACGGCGTCTAACGGGAGGCCATGAATTCTGAACACATTCTCAATGATGATTTGTGCCGTCTCCTTAGCGGAAGGAAGCTTAGCGAGGGGAATGAAATGTGCCGCCTTAGAGAACCTATCGATAACCGTAAGAATCACAGTCTTCCCCGCAGACGAAGGCAGACCGGTAATAAAGTCTAAGGCGATGTGAGACCATGGTCGAGAAGGAATGGGAAGCGGTCTGAGACGACCGGCAGGAGGAGAGTTACCTGACTTAGTCTGCGCGCAGTCCGAACAAGCAGCCACGAAACGGCGCGTGTCCCGCTCCTGAGTAGGCCACCAAAACCGCTGGCGAATAGAAGCAAGCGTACCCCGAACACCGGGGTGGCCAGCTAACTTGGCAGAATGAGCCCACTGAAGAACAGCCAGACGAGTAGGGACAGGAACAAACAGAAGGTTACTAGGACAAGCGCGCGGCGACGCAGTGTGAGTGAGCGCTTGCTTTACCTGTCTCTCAATTCCCCAGACAGTCAACCCGACAACACGCCCTTCAGGGAGAATCCCCTCGGGGTCGGTAGAAACCACAGAAGAACTAAAGAGACGGGATAAGGCATCAGGCTTGGTGTTCTTATTCCCCGGGCGATAGGAAATCACGAACTCGAAACGAGCGAAAAACAACGCCCAACGAGCTTGACGTGCATTAAGTCGTTTGGCAGAACGGATGTACTCAAGGTTCTTATGGTCAGTCCAAACGACAAAAGGAACGGTCGCCCCCTCCAACCACTGTCGCCATTCGCCTATGGCTAAGCGGATAGCGAGCAGTTCGCGGTTACCCACATCATAGTTGCGTTCCGATGGCGACAGGCGATGAGAAAAGTAAGCGCAAGGATGAACCTTATCGTCAGACTGGAAGCGCTGGGACAGAATGGCTCCCACGCCCACCTCTGAAGCGTCAACCTCGACAATAAATTGTTTAGTGACGTCAGGAGTAACAAGGATAGGAGCGGATGTAAAACGCTTCTTGAGGAGATCAAAAGCTCCCTGGGCGGAACCGGACCACTTAAAGCAAGTCTTGACAGAAGTCAGAGCTGTGAGAGGGGCAGCCACTTGACCGAAATTACGAATGAAACGCCGATAGAAATTAGCGAAACCGAGAAAGCGCTGCAACTCGACACGTGACTTAGGGACGGGCCAATCGCTGACAGCCTGGACCTTAGCGGGATCCATCTGAATGCCTTCAGCGGAAATAACAGAACCAAGAAAAGTGACAGAGGAGACATGAAAGGCGCACTTCTCAGCCTTCACGTAGAGACAATTCTCTAAAAGGCGCTGGAGTACACGTCGAACGTGCTGAACATGAATCTCGAGTGACGGTGAAAAAATCAGGATATCGTCAAGGTAAACGAAAACAAAGATGTTCAGCATGTCTCTCAGTACATCATTGACTAATGCCTGAAAGACCGCTGGAGCATTAGAGAGACCGAACGGCAGAACCCGGTATTCAAAATGCCCTAACGGAGTGTTAAACGCCGTTTTCCACTCGTCCCCCTCTCTGATGCGTACGAGATGGTAAGCGTTACGAAGGTCCAACTTAGTAAAGAACCTGGCTCCCTGCAGCATCTCGAAGGCTGACGACATAAGGGGAAGCGGATAACGATTCTTAACCGTTATGTCATTCAGCCCTCGATAATCCACACAGGGGCGCAGAGTACCGTCCTTCTTCTTAACAAAGAAAAACCCCGCTCCGGCGGGAGAGGAAGAAGGCACCACGGTACCGGCGTTGAGAGAAACAGACAGATAATCCTCGAGAGCCTTACGTTCGGGAGCCGACAGAGAGTAAAGTCTACCCCGAGGGGGAGTGGTCCCCGGAAGGAGATCAATACAACAATCATACGACCGGTGAGGAGGAAGGGAGCTGGCTCTGGACCGACTGAAGACCGTGCGCAGATCATGATATTCCTCCGGCACTCCTGTCAAGTCACCAGGTTCCTCCTGAGTAGAGGGGACAGAAGACACAGGAGGGATAGCAGACATTAAACACTTCACATGACAAGAAACGTTCCAGGATAGGATAGAATTACTAGACCAATTAATAGAAGGATTATGACATACTAGCCAGGGATGACCCAAAACAACAGGTGTAAAAGGTGAACGAAAAATCAAAAAGGAAATGGTCTCACTGTGGTTACCAGATACTGTGAGGGTTAAAGGTAGTGTCTCACATCTGATACTGGGGAGAAGACTACCATCTAAGGCGAACATGGGCGTGGGCTTCCCTAACTGTCTGAGAGGAATGTCATGTTTCCGAGCCCATGCTTCGTCCATAAAACAACCCTCAGCCCCAGAGTCTATCAAGGCACTGCAGGAAGCAGCCGAACCGGTCCAGCGTAGATGGACCGACAAGGTAGTACAGGATCTTGATGGAGAGACCTGAGTAGTAGCGCTCACCAGTAGCCCTCCGCTTACTGATGAGCTCTGGCCTTTTACTGGACATGACATGACAAAATGTCCAGCAGAACCGCAATAGAGACAAAGGCGGTTGGTGATTCTCCGTTCCCTCTCCTTAGTCGAGATGCGAATACCTCCCAGCTGCATGGGCTCAGTCTCTGAGCTGATGGGAGAAGATGGTTGAGATGCGGAGAGGGGAAACACCGTTAACGCGAGCTCTCTTCCACGAGCTCGGTGACGAAGATCTACCCGTCGTTCTATGCGGATGGCGAGTGCAATCAAAGAGTCCACGCTGGAAGGAACCTCCCGGGAGAGAATCTCATCCTTAACCTCAGCGTGAAGTCCCTCCAGAAAACGAGCGAGCAACGCCGGCTCGTTCCAGTCACTGGATGCAGCAAGAGTGCGAAACTCTATAGAGTAATCCGTTATGGATCGATCACCTTGACATAGGGAAGCCAGGACCCTGGAAGCCTCCTTCCCAAAAACTGAACGATCAAAAACCCGTATCATCTCCTCTTTAAAGCTCTGATAATCGTTAGTACACTCAGCCCTTGCCTCCCAGATAGCTGTGCCCCACTCCCGAGCCCGACCAGTAAGGAGTGATATGACGTAGGCGATCCGAGCTCTCTCTCGTGAGTATGTGTTGGGCTGGAGAGAAAACACAATATCACACTGGGTCAGAAAGGAGCGGCACTCAGTGGGTTGCCCAGAGTAACATGGTGGGTTATTAACCCTAGGTTCCGAAGACTCGGAAGACCAGGAAGTAACAGGTGGCACGAGACGAAGACTCTGAAACTGTCCTGAGAGGTTGGAAACCTGAGCGGCCAGGGTCTCAACGGCATGACGAGCAGCAGACAATTCCTGCTCGTGTCTGCCGAGCATTGCTCCCTGGATCTCGATGGCAGTGTTGCGAGAATCCGTAGTCGCTGGGTCCATACTGGTCGGATCTTTCTGTTATGCAGATGAATGAGGACCCAAAAGCGACTTAACAAAAACAGAGTCTTTATTCCAAACTTAAACAAAACGGTACTCCTGGATATATCTTAGATGACACCTGCTCACACGCAGCATCTGATGAAGGCAAAAACACGACAGGGCGGAACCAGGACACGGAACAGCAAACATCAAACAAAGATCCGACAAGGACAGAAGCGGAAAACAGAGGGAGAAATAGGAACTCTAATCAGAGGGCAAAATAGGGGACAGGTGTGAAAGATTAAATGAGGTAGTTAGGAGAATGAGGAACAGCTGGGAGCAGGAACGGAACGATAGAGAGAGAGCGAGAGAGGAAGAGAGGGAGGGGAAGAGAGAGGGAAAGAACCTACTAAGACCAGCAGAGGGAGACAAATGGAAGGGAAGCACAGGGACAAGACATGATAATCAAAAGACAAAACATGACAGGATGTGTACCAAACTCACTAAAAGTGGCAGTAATAAAGCCTCTCTTGAAAAAGCCAAACCTTGACCCGGAAAATATAAAAAACTATCGGCCTATATCGAATCTTCCATTCCTCTCAAAAATGTTAGAAAAAGCTGTTGCGCAGCAACTCATATTTGCATATATTTGCAACATATTTGCATCAACTTGTTTTTGTGCACCGCAGTGTTCTGAATGGACTAGCAGTATATATCCACGGGCTGCCATGATCAGATTCCATACCTGGACGAAGACAGTTAAAATGATGGTGGCGATGGATGCAGTAACAAATCAATTATTTTGCTGGATGTTGTCTGGCAAGGTAAAGACTATGGCAAAGCAGATGGCCCCTCGCAGGCCATGTTGAAGGGAACGGTACAGAAAGGGTTAACGATTTTAGTCAAGACTCGCACACCAGGAAGAGAGCGAGAACACAGAAGAAGGAGTGGAGCTGTGTGTAGAGTATATGAGCGCACACGCACGCACACACACACACACACACACACACACACACACACACACACACACACACACACACACACACACACACACACACACACACACACCCATTAAGTGACATCAACAAGGGATCATAGCTTTCACCTGGATTGACCTGGTCAGTCTATGTCATAGAAAGAGCCAGGTGTTCATAATGTTTTGTACACTCAGTGTATATGTGTGTGTTAACACACTCCCACCATGATGCTAGAGATGGAGAACAGCTCAGCCACCAGATAGGCCGGGTAAGTGTACATGAAGACATAGAGCGGTTTGATCTTGAGGACGTTAGCCGTAAAGCGCATAGTGAACGCAGCCACAAAGCAAAACAGAAAGCCGACGGCCAGTCCGCCGATGCCCACCACGAAGACCCTAGCTACGCCCATAAACACATCCACAGACTCCACCTGGCATGTCATCTGGCATGTCAGCCACAAAGGTGAACATGTTGTACAGCAGCTGGCCAGAGAGAGAGAGAGAGATGGAGGAAGAGAGCGTCATCATCAATTATTGACCTTTATTCTATCGGGTACAAAATTCTATCGGTTGAGAAATATGACACTTTATAGTCAGGAATCAAATACCACCCACTGCAACAAAAAAACTACACTTTCACTGACTAAAGGCATCTGAAGCATCTGAGGGATCTGTCTCAGAAAGGTACAGTGTCAACCAAAGCCGTCGCTCCTTTTGGTTTACTGTTCCTCCAGTGTTCAGGTCAAACCGTAGTGAAAGTAATAGATGTATCACTGTGGAAGAAGGGTAAAGCTGCTGAACAATTCCACTCAGGGGCTATGTCTTAATCAGTGTTGAATGGTTTCTTTACCTCCTCTCCTTACCTTCTCTCCTTTCCGCCTCTCCTATCTTCCTTACCATCGATCTGAACGAACATGAAATGTGAAGGCAATATGGTGGAAATATATCCAATTGTTTCAGTTTTTAGTGATCACGAAGCAAAGGAAAGGAGGCAAGGGGGCGTGGAGGAAAGGAAGAATTTAAGGAGCATTGAGACACTGCCAGGGCCTCTCCAGTTTATAGTGAAACTCCTTGTCATGCTGAAACTGCAGCGCAACAAAGACAGCGAGATACCCACAGCCATTCACTCTGGGGAACAGGGAACAGCATGACGACCATCCATGGAAATACACGCTTTGTAACTGTACGCCTGAGACTACTGAAGCTACAAGCTTAGACCACTGCGCCACTCGGGAGGCCCGACCCTAATATCTTTAGACACCGCAAACATAGCTACCGGGTCCACCACAGAGATGATGGAGGCAAACAGTAGGTTCTCCTGAAGATCGGTGTCCTTCAACCAGAATGCCTTAATCCGGCAGATGACATAGAGAGACAGGCCAATGCCAATGCTGTTCCATGGGTGCACACCACGGCTAAGCACAACACCGTTCCCACGTTCTCTAAGAAGGTCCAGGTGGGCAGGAAGTAGCTGTCGTTGAGGACGATGAGGGGCAGCATGTAGAGGAAAAAGATGATGGGGCTGAGCTAAGAAGGTCCGGGTGGGCAGGAAGTAGCTGTCGTTGAGGACGATGAGGGGCAGCATGTAGAGGAAAAAGATGATGGGGCTGAGCTAAGAAGGTCCGGGTGGGCAGGAAGTAGCTGTCGTTGAGGACGATGAGGGGCAGCATGTAGAGGAAAAAGATGATGGGGCTGAGCTAAGAAGGTCCGGGTGGGCAGGAAGTAGCTGTCGTTGAGGACGATGAGGGGCAGCATGTAGAGGAAAAAGATGATGGGGCTGAGCTAAGAAGGTCCGGGTGGGCAGGAAGTAGCTGTCGTTGAGGACGATGAGGGGCAGCATGTAGAGGAAAAAGACGATGGGGCTGAGGACCGCAGGGGGCTCCTCCTTGAATGAGTGCACGCCAAGAGTGTGCTAAGCTGTCATCAAGGCAAAGGTTGGCTACTTTGAAGAATCTAACCTCTAATATCTATTTTGATTTGTTTATCACTTTTTTGGTTACCACATGATTCCATATGTGTTATTTCATAGTTTTGATGTCTTCACTATTATTCTACAATGTAGAAAATAGTAAAAATAAAGAAAAACCCTTGAATGAGTAGGTTTGTCCAAACTTACAGTACCAGTCAAAAGGTATGTGCATCCAATGGAATGTCAAAATGAAAAAGAAATGGCATCACATAATTATGCACAATAAAGTTGCCGTTCTAACATTATCGCTGACCTATCAAATGTTGATATAACTTTTGTCCATCCAATTTAATGTCAATATGAACAAACAAAAATTGCATGACATAATTATGCACAATAAAGTTGCCTTTCTAACATTATTGCTGCCATGTCTGTCACTCTGTATTAACATATGAAAGACTACAAGGTTACTTTAGGAGGTGCTCCCCACCTAAGTTTATTAGCTTTCTAGTGATGTAGGCTAGCTCAGAAAGCACAGGAGCTTGGCTGAATACAAAAACACTAATTCCTTGAGTTCATTTTACTGAAGAAGATGTTTGTACTATTCAAATCATATTGTTTGTCAGGTTTAAAGGAAAATAATTACACCATAATACATTATTGATGTTTCAATGATAAATCACAGAAGGCTTCCAAAAGGGTTCTTCGGCTGTTCCTAGTAGAACCCTTTTTGGTTCCAGGTCAAACCCTTTTGGAAAGCGTACTACATGGAACCCAAAATGGTTCTACCTTGAACCAAAAATGGTTCTTCAAAGGGGGCTTCTATGGGGACAGCCGAAGAGCCCTTTTAGATTCTAGATCAGTGTTCACCAAGCCTTGTACACCCAACAGTACACATTTTTATTGTAACCCTGGACCAGCACACCTCATTCAACTCATTGAGGGCTTGATGATTAGTTAACAGGTTGAAGCAGGTCAACTAATCATCAAGCCCTCATTGAGTTGAATGAGGTGTGCTGGTCCAGGGTTACAATAAAAATGTGTACTGTTGGGTGTACTCGAGTACCAGGGTTGGGAAACACTGCTCTAGATAGTACATTTTCTTTTAAGAGAATAGAGACCACACAAATGTGAAAGCTGCGACTGCAAATTGTGGCCACATGATGGTAGTACAGCTTAATCTAACTGTGAACTGAAGAAGAAGAACGCATACTTAATCAATAAGGCCGAGGGGGTGTGATATATGTCCAATATACCACAGCTAAGGGCTGTTCTTACGCACGACGCAACGTGGAGTATACTGGTATATTGGCCATATATCACAAACCCCCAAGGTTCCTTATTGCTATTATAAACTGATTAGCAATGTAATTAGAGAAGTGAAAATACATGTTTTGTCACACCGTGATATACCAAGGCTTTCAGCCAATCAGCATTCAGGGCTCAAACCACCCAGCTTGTAATAGTAATAACCAGTGATATGCTCAGATAATGACATATGATAACATTTGAAATTACTATAATAATGACTGTCTATGCAGGGCAGGAACATAATGCTGGACCATGCCTTACTGGAGCCAAGATGTTGCAAAGATAGTCTTAAAACAAGGATTTAGCCTTCCTACAGGATTTAGCCAGGATTCATCACAGGCCTGACTGAGCTACTGTACAGCATCCCTCAATCACAAGAGAGTGACACCATTTTTATTTGAGACAGATAACTTTTATAATAATAATGATAATTCTAATAATAATGTATGCCATTTAACGGACGCTTTTATCCATGTAAGTGTATTTGTATCAGTTCAATCATAGCATAGACTCATATCTTGATTATATTCTGTAGCCTGATTTTCCCAATGTCATTGACTTCTGTTTTGAATCTAAATATAGTTCTTCATCATGCCTTTTATTGGTCATTCCAAAATCTAATTCGATTTTTCCCAGGACACTGTACAAAGATGTAGCCTATCATGATTTACTGAAAATAGATTTGTCTTCAATAAAGTTGTGTCCTTCTGAATGTGCCTCAGACTCAAGTAAGGGGAGGTTCCTTTGATAAAGTTGCAACGTCACATGATACAATGTAGCAGAGAGGCGAGGCGAGGCGAGATCACACTGCGGAGTTAACAGACAGGCTGGAAACAAATGTAACAAGCGAGCGTCAACACCAACGGCTGTCTCTTTCCCACCAAATGAATTGTCATCAAACGTCGTAGAAAGGTTTGTGTCTTCATCTTGAAATGCAGTTATCTGGTTAGTTATAGAGGCAGGAAAAGTCAGTTAGCATAATAGCTAATTTGCTCATTAATTATTTACACCTCCTTGCAAAAAAGCTTCAACTTCAAAGTTGTAGTCCTCTCTGTATAGTCAGTTATCACCCATATGCTTTTTATTTATTGTGGTCTAAAGCTAGTTATTGCCTGTGATACGTTTAGGTATGAACACCACCTGCAATTTAGGCTAGTCGTCTTATTTTCACGCAATGTTTTCATATGGGAAGAGAGGAGCGAGCAGAGGATGCGCACTGCATCCAATGACAAGACATACGGGTCTTTTAATGTCGATGGACATTGTATTCTTTCCTAGGCATCCTATGTATTATTTTTTATGACTGTATCTGCAGTCAGGCTGTGAAGTTATATCCGTAGCCCACTGAGTGCCTGTCTCATTGTTCATCCACTTAAACACTCTTGGTCCATGATAAACCATATTCTAGTATTTTATTAAATAATCTATTACCATGAAATTCTCTCAGCTGACATTCATTATCAACATGACGGGTTCTTGGCGTTGCCAGGGCAGCATTGTACAGTCAAATCTATGACGACTGTGTTTTGTGTTGGCTGATCTTGAATGGTGGAGTTAAGGGGGTTCTAGTTACTGAAAGTGGAAGTGGTGGGTTATATAAGCCTGTTGGCAGAGTGGTGGTGCGGTTGACAGCCCTTTCCTACGAGCCTCAGTTCGTTCCACATGGCTAAAATGAAAACAAATGGTGCCATGTGTCAGCTATACAGATGGGTGCATTATTGAACACTCTCTCAGCATCATCATCATCATCACCTCCTGTGCAGTCTTCTACCAACGCTTTAACTGTAACTCTGTTTTCTTGTAAGATTACTATTGAATTTATTTTATACATTTATGTGTGTGTTATCAGTATCAACACAGCCACTTTAATTGTATTGTAAATCATCCCGTTATGACACAGGCTGAAGTGGACAGTGAGCGTCCAGAAGCGTTCGTTATGAACCGGTGAAACCTCATCAATGTGATTTATCACCATTCATCCTCAGCAGTGTTATCTCTGACCTGGAACTGAGAGTGTAAATTGTGTATATGCATGGCTCCCTTGTAAAAGAGACCTTGGTCTCAATGGGACTCCGCAACAGGCCTACCTACATAGGTTCTTATCACACAGCTTGTTGAAATCCCTGAGAATACCAGGAGGCTGGTGGCACCTTAATTGGGGAGGATGGGCTCATAGTAATGGCTGGAACATGATCAATGGAAGGGTATCAAATTCATCAAACGCATGGTTGCCATGTGTTTGATACCAGTCCATTTACTCCATTCCAGCCATTATTATGAGCCATCCTCCCCTCAGTAGCCTCCTGTGCTGAGAACCCAGTGTCTCTGTCCCATCACATCACTCAACTGTTTGTCTACGTTCAAATTGGCACCGTATACCCTAGTATATTTTGCACAACTCTTGACCAGAGCCCATAGTACACTATATAGGGAATAGGGTGCATTTCAGTTCACTAGGGAATAGGTTGTCATTTCGGACACAGTCTTTGTACTGCTGGATTAGCTCTGTCTCACATGGACAAAAGTGGAGATAATGTGTTAGTGGTGATATGATAAGAACAACTGATGAACAAGTGAAAAATGACATCAGTTTGAGAGGCATACTTCAGTGTGTAACCGATGTGAAATGGCTAGCTAGGTAGTGGTGGTGCGCGCTAGCAGCCTTTCAGTCGGTGACGTCACTTGCTCTGAAATCTTGAAGTAGTGGTTCCCCTTGCTCTGCAAGGGCCGCGGCTTTTGTGGAGCGATGGGTAACGATGCTTCGTGGGTGACTGTTGTTGATGTGTGCAGAGGGTCCCTGGTTCGCGCCCGGGTCGGGGGGCGAGGGGACGTACTAAAGTTAAACTGTTACAAGTGCATGGCCAGAGGCGACGGCCCTTAGCTGCCTTTGCTGTGTGCTAGTTTGCGTGCATAATCACATTAGCATTATTTACTAATAATTCATTCAACTTTTGTAGTGCTATTTATTCCATAATGATTCTCAAAGAGCTTTAAAGAAAGAAAAAAAAGACACCAGTCATGAGATGGACAGTCATTAGAGGGTTGGGAAAGTCCATGGCTTGAGTGGTTATCTGAATTGATGATCACTATCTGATTTGTAGTGAAGACTAGAGTGGAGTGAGGTCGTAAAGGCAGACTCAGTCAGTGGTTTCCTGGTAGGAGCCATCAGAGCCAAGGTCAAGAGGAGGGGACATGCTTATTGATTGAGAGGAAGCTTACGAATTACGACCAGGCATCTGGAAAGACCAGGAACTGTTTGTGAGACTACCCCCAGTTGGCTTGACTAGGCTATTGCTCACATGATTCTACAGTGATTTGTAAACAACTACAGTACTAAGTTGGGCACTGTAGTTTTGCGATTCACTATAGTAGCTAGCTACCTCTCGCGCGCGCATACAGACCCTGAGACCACTGTGTATGTACTGTATGTAACTATGTATGGGGGAGTGCTGTGACTCAGCGATGGGATTTTTCTCCCACTGGGCTCAGAGGGCAACCAGGAGCCTGTTGATTCATCCTACACTCTCTCTCTCTCTCAACAAACAACACTCACTGTGTAAACAAGCTCAGAGAAGACACTTAAGATTCATATCAGTATTAAACACAGTGAATCTGACACACACACAGCCAGTCGAATGCTCTGCCTACTCTGTTGCTCTTATAAGCCAATAATAGCTTCCCACATAAACACACGCTCAATCCTGCAACACACTACACTCAACTCCTCTGTACTCTCATGTCGTCATACACTCTTCTCCAACACAGACACACACACATTGACACACTTTATATGGTTGCTATCTTACTAATTACTCTGCTATAATAATCATGTATTTTTGTCATAAAAGTCTGCTAGTAAAACTCTCCTTTCTCTTTCATTAATTGACTTATGAGCGACATTGTAAATCCTGCTACTTGGTGGATAGCCGGTGCCTCAGACAGCAATAGCTAATCTGCCTCGCTGCATTGCCTTGCCTGTCTATGCTGTTTTATACTGAAATCCATTAGACCTGAACCAAAGTTGTTGTTTTGGGGATCTGCGCTGACAGGTCTGTAGTCAAGTAGTGGCGGGTCCCGAGTCCACTGTCTCTGGCTGTGTCTCAAATGACACCCTGTACCCTAAGATGTGCACTACTTTTGACCAGTGCCCATAATGCTCTGGTCAAAAGTAGTGCACTTTATGGGAATAGGGTGCCGTTTGGGACATAAACCTCTGCGTTTCCCTCTTATGCAACAGACTGACTTATTGATGATGGCAGGCTAAATGGAGACCATAAATCCACATGTGCAGAAAAGTGAAACCTGCCGTTGGTCAGTCGGTCTGGCCCTATACTAAACAATACTAAGGATAGGACCCATGGAGAGAGGGAGAGCGTGACTGCGAACATGACACAGTGCAGGGAGCAGGGAAATGTTCTCCAGCCACCACAGTTGAATATTTATTGGTCTGGGAATCAACATGTGACAGGCCTACAGCATACAGCCCTTTCACAGTTTCTTCCTGGAAGTTTCCCAAATCACTGAGGAGGTTCTGGAGCAGGGTTTAGGATGGGAACAGTGACACCTCTCCCCTTCATTCCCTTCCTCGTCTGGACAAAGCCCGTCTGGCTCCTGTCAGCCCAGTTTGTCACGAAGCATCCACAGTCCCATCTCTCCCTGTCCCACTCTGTCCCTTCCTGTCCCTCTCCCTGTGTATTTCTGCTGGTGAACAGTGTCAGCCAGAGAGAAAACAGGACCTTATCAGTCTGCTTCTCTTAGCTACTGCAGGAGTAAGGAGGGAGAGAAATAGAGAGGGACAGGTGGGGAGAGGGAGGGCGAAGGAGGCAGAAAGTACGAGAGCAAGCGAGGAAGGGATGAAGAAAGTGGGAGGGAGAGAGATGGGGGAGAGTGTAAGCAGTGATGATGACGCTGCTGCTGCGTGTGGGTTTGTTTACATGCTGCACTGCTGTGAGGAGACCGCATCCACAGCCAGGCCCTTCACTCGCTACGCAGACTGTCATCTTACCCTATAGACGAGGAACCAAGCTCAGCTGTTAGGAGCAGAGATGTACTAGTCTGTCTGTACAGCTGTGACATGCAGCCGGATATGGATTAGCCCTTCTACAGGCCTGCACTGTGCTGTGTCACTCGCCACCATG
This sequence comes from Salvelinus namaycush, assembly GCF_016432855.1. Classification (NCBI taxonomy): domain Eukaryota; kingdom Metazoa; phylum Chordata; class Actinopteri; order Salmoniformes; family Salmonidae; genus Salvelinus; species Salvelinus namaycush. The sequence goes on from NC_052313.1 coordinate 51,535,608, forward strand.
CTGCTTCATTTACTAGCTGCTATGCTAATGCTACTATCTACAGGCTGCCTGTAGCATTCACTGGATAAAGGTAGGGATTTTTGAGGAGATTTTAAATATAGTCTATGTATTGTATCTGATTTATGTGCTGACTGGACTGGAGCCATTTTGCAAAGATTACTACTTAGCATCCCTTCTTATGCTCTGTCTGTAGAATTAGGCACTACTCTAACCCCCTATGGTGGTTTTGGCTGGGGTGATGCGCTCAGATGGGCCGTTGACAGGGAATAAATAATACCCAGAGTCCTCTGCATGCTGTTCTAAACGGCCGCCTTCGTCGGCTGTAATGAGTGAGTCCTCTTCAGACTGCCTATGAAGGAGGAATCTTATGGCAGAAACATGCATTTATCATAGTGTGGGTTTATCTATTGATTAAATAGGAAAACAGCTCCTTGCTGCTCTGTGGCAATGTTTATCTAGTCTTTGTTGCAGTGTTCAGTGTTTGTCTGTTAACTCCCACTGGTGAGATTATGGGCCTAGCTTCTCGGCTACGCCAACATTGGGTTGAATCGGCTGGGTTAGCGCTGAACAGTAACAAAAGCCTACACTCACTGGGTCCCCACGACCAGGCTTGAAGTACACTGGTCAATGCCAACATTCAATAACGTGACTAATGCCAGTGATCTGAAGATATTTTTAGACTGTCAGTTAAATTGGGGATGTGTTTCTTCCTTAAAGTAGACTCAGCGAAATGACGTTGCCACAAGCAGAACCGGAGATATTGAGATGAGTGAGATGTAACACTTCGCTGTCACACACTGTATCTTCGAATGTGCACGAGTTTGCTTCACGCTGTGAACAGTGTGGTAGCCAGGGGACCCAAAACAGTGGAGAAGTTGAGCCTCGCACTTCAACGCTCTAAATTTTAGCAGAAATGTACCCACTATGCTGTACACTTTCTGCATATACAGTTGCAAGAAAAAGTATGTGAACCCTGTGCAATTACCTGGATTTCTGCATAAATTGGTCAAAAATTGTGATCTAATCTTCCTCTGTCACAACAATAGACAAACTGTGCTTAAATTAATAACACACAAATTATTGTATTTCTCGTCTATATTGAGACATAATTTAAACATCTACTGTGTAGGTTGGGGAAAGTATGTGAACCCCTAGGCTAATGACTTCTCCAAAAGATAATTGGAGTCAGGAGTCAGCTAACTTGGAATCCAATCAATGAGACAAGATTGGAGATGTTGGTTAGAGCTGCCTTGCAATATAAAAAAAACTCACATAATGTGAGTTTTCTACTCACATGACGCATTGCCTGACGTGAACCAATTGTTGACTTGCGTAAAGCTGGAAAGGGTTACAAAAGTATCTCTAAAAACCTTGATGTTCATCAGTCCACAGTAAGACAAATTGTCTATAAATGGAGAAAGTTCAGCACTGTTGCTACTCTCCCTAGAACTGGCCGTCCTGCAAAGATGACCGCAAGAGCACAGCACAGAATGCTCAATGAGGTTAAGAAGAATCCTAATGTCAACTAAAAACTTACAGATATCTCTGGAACATGCTAACATCTCTATTGAAGAGTCTACAATAGGTAAAACACTAAACAAGAATGGTGTTCATGGGAGGACACCACGGAAGAAGCCACTGCTGTCCAAAAATACATTGCTGCATGTCTGAAGTCCGCAAAATAGCACCTGGATGTTCCACAGCTATTCTGTGGATAGATTAAACTGAAGTTGAGTTGTTTGGAAGGAACACGCAACACCATGTGTGTAGAAAAAAGGCACAGTAAACCAACATCAAAACCTCATCCCAACTGTAAAGTATGGTGGCGGGAGCATTATGGTTTGGGCTGCTTTTCTGCCTCAGGGCCTGGACAGCTTGCTATCATCGACGGAAAAATGAATTCCCATTTTGCAGTAGAATGTAAGGCTGTCTGCCAATTAAAGCTCAACAGAAGTTGGGAGATGCAGCAGGACAACGAAGTCCAAAATTCCTCCTGACCGTCGTGCAGGTCTGATCCGCAACTACAGAAAACGTTTGGTTATTGCTGCTAAAGGAGGATCAACCAGTTATTAAATCCTAGATACTCCTACATACTTTTCCCACCCTGCACTGTAAATGTTTACACGGTGTGTTCAATAAAGACATAAAAATGTATAATTGTTTGTGTTATTAGATTAAGCAGACTGTGTTTGTCTATTGTTGTGACTTTTTATGACCAATTTATGCAGAAATCCAGGTAATTCCAAAGGGTTCACATACTTTTTCTTGCCATTTTGTTACGTTGCAGCCTTATTCTAAAATGGATGAAATGTTTTTTTGTACTGGGCTCTGTAGCGCCATACGAACGATCAGATGCCGAGCAGTTGCCATACCAGGCGCTGATGCAACCGGTCAGGATGATTTCGATGGTGCAGCTGTAGAACTTTGAGGATCTGGGGACCCATGCCAAATCTTTTCAGTCTCCTGAGGGGGAAGAGGTTTTGTCGTGACCTCTTCACGACTGTCTTGGTGTGTTTGGACCATAATAGTTCCTTGGTGATGTGGACACCAAGGAACTTGAAACTCTTGACCCGCTCCACTTCAGCCCCGTTGATGTTAATGCGGCCTGTTCGGCCCGCCTTTTCCTGTAGTCCACTATCAGCTCCACTGTTCTTGGGGCCCTTAAATGCTGCAGACATTTTTTGGTACCCTTCCCCAGATCTGTGCCTGGACACAATCCTGTCTCGGAGCTCTACCAATAATTCCTTTCGACCTGGTTTGGTTTTTGCTCTGACCTGCACTGTCAACTGTGGGACCTTTTTTTATATAGACAGATGTGTCTTTCCAAATCATGTCCAATCAATTGAATTTACTGCAGGTGGACTCCAAGTTGTAGAAACATCTCAAGGATGATAAATGGAAACGGGATGCACCAGAACTCAATTTCGAGTCTCATAGCAAAGGGTCTGAATACTTATGTAAATAAGGTATTTTTTTTATTTTTTATTCTAAAAACCTGTTTTGACTGTCATTATATTGCGTGTAGATTGAGGTGGAAAAAATAATTTTATCCATTTTAGAACAAGGCTATAACGTAACAATGTGGAAAAAGTCGAGGTCCTGAATACTTTCCGAATGCGCTGTAACATTCACTGAGCTCCCATCCGTATACAATAACGGTTATTCTTGTGTTTCAGTTTGTAAAAGTTTGTCACGTCCAGCTCACCCCATTGAGTTAGGCATTTAGGATAAAATCAAAAGAGACAGACGTTTAATCATAATAGTTCAGAGCATTTCCATAGTAATGGATTTATGCTGAAAAAAATGTATACCAAACAAAAACCATTGTTTTCAACATTTAACAAATGTTAGAATTGTATGCACAAAGACTACTTTTTAACAATTTAACACAGAAAATTTTACAACATTTACAGGATGAACTGTGCAGGTACAAAACTTGGTAACAGAATAAAACTGAGGGAGATTTTACCCTAATTCTGTTACCAAACCTTGCATCTGCTGTTTTAAATCATTATATTCATTTATTTACTGTGTAAATTGTTCAAAGTAGTCATTGTGCATAGTTTTGTATGGTTTGTTAAACTTTGAAGTCAATGTTTTTTGTTTGGCATACATTTTTTTTTTTTTTTTTTATCCCCTTTTCTCCCCAATTTTCGTGGTATCCAATCGCTAGTAATTACTATCTTGTCTCATCGCTACAACTCCCGTACGGGCTCGGGAGAGACGAAGGTCGAAAGCCATGCGTCCTCCGAAGCACAACCCAACCAAGCCGCACTGCTTCTTTAACACAGCGCGCCTCCAACCCGGAAGCCAGCCGCACCAATGTGTCGGAGGAAACACCGTGCACCTGGCCCCCTTGGTTAGCGTGCACTGCACCCGGCCCGCCACAGGAGTCGCTGGAGTGCGATGAGACAAGGATATCCCTACCGGCCAAACCCACCCTAACCCGGACGACGCTAGCCCAATTGTGCTTCGCCCCACGGACCTCCCGGTCGCGGCCGGCTGCGACAGAGCCTGGGCGCGAACCCAGAGACTCTGGTGGCGCAGTTAGCACTGCGATGCAGTGCCCTAGACCACTGCGCCACCCGGGAGGCTGGCATACATTTTTAAAGTGAAAAATTGGGGTCCCTACCTGGCCTGCGCCCAAATGTAGGCATATAAATGTGTCCATTTGCGGATCTGATTGGCTTAATGCACCACAACTAATGAACTGTGGAGCTTCTCAGAGTAATGTTTATTTCACAACAAACAGAAAGCAAACAAAGTCTGTTTTTACATCCATTGAGAATTACAATCGTTCCTCAATGTATTTGAAAAATCTTTTCCATCTCTCTCCCTTTCTGTAACCGCTCAGCGTGAAAGGGAAAAATGTCATGTTCTGATCCAGTGGAAACTTCATGAAATAGACCTCCTGATTACTTCTTATCAGTGCGTGACTTGGACTGAAATACGTTCAGTAACTCATTTTGGGTTCTGGTACTGTTCATATTTAGGTGCAAGAGCTCCATAATAATTTTGAGCTAATATTCTGTAAGAGGAACAGGAGCTCAAGCAGTAGACCATTTGAGGTGCCGGTACTCAGCTTCAGTGAGCTTTTGCCCAAGTCCTGCTTCTTATCCCTTGCACAAGTAGCCTACAGCTGTGTCTGTCCCGAGCTCACTGGTTGGGGAAACTCTGACAGCCCAGAATATTACATTCAATGTTGCTAGCAGCGCAAGCTTTGGGTCAGACTCAAGTTAATAGTTGATACAATGTTTCAAGTTCGTTGCAGACGTTGTAGCCAATGTGATTTATAGGATATTTATTTTTATCATGATATTTTCTACCTGCAGGCTGCAATGTTTTTATTTGTTGGCTTTATGTAGGCTATTTGTACATAGTTGGCAATGGCAGTAAATTTATAGGCGTTTCATTTAGATTTGAATAGAATTTTGATTAATCACATGACAATGATTTTGAGATATGAAGACGTTATTCAATTGGTTGAAAGAAAAGACGACTTTCGGTCGACAATATATATATTTTTTTCTCCCGAGGACAGCCCTAACACACACTGTGACAAAAAAACACACACACACACACACACTCCTATTGTGTGTGGAGAGGGTGGTCCGGCGGCTCCAGTCCATTGATCAGTGTCTCTGACTGATGATGCAGGGACCATCTGGACTGAGATATGCAGGACTGCTTCTGAAATAGAAGGAAGCACACACTGCACTGCCTCAGTAGAGCTTCAAACTAGCACACACACACACACCTACGTGCACACTTGGCAGGCACACACATACCTTCAAAAAGCGAGTTCTCACTTTGAAGAGTGTTATGTGGGGCCAGGCCATGGCCGAGACAGAATATCAGATGTGAAGGTTAAATTGTGAAAATGTCTCCTCTTCTGGTTGCCATCATGTGTTGTTGCATGCCTCACTACCTCTGACTGTGACTTGGCAGTCCTGTAGCCTCGGTCACTGTCAAACTCAATGCACAGATACAGATCATAGCTACTCTGCTGTATACTCCGCTATATACAGCTAGGGGAAGTGGAGCAAATACTGAAATATCCTTCCTTTTAGTTTTTCTGACATGTTATCTCCTGCTCTGGTCAGATCCAGTCTGTTGCTCCTCTCTGACTGGACCAGTTGGCTTCCCCTCCCTCTGGGAAAGGAAAGGGGATACCTAGTCAGTTGCACAACTGTTGCCCTTAACGGAGTTGCCCGGGGAGCAGTTGTTGTTTAACTGCCTTGCTCGAGGGCAGAACAGAAAATGTTTCCACTTTGCCAGCTCAGGGACTCGAACCAGCAACCTTTCAGTTACTGGCCCAACGCTCTTAACCACAAGGCTACCTGCCACTCTCTGCCTTCAACACTGACAGTAAGTACACCTGCACACATCTCAGGCACTTTGTTATTGTGTATATGAGGATGCTGTTGGGATGTGGCATCCTAACATGACCCTGAGAGAAGGCTGGTGACTGGAGAGCGAGAGAAATGGAAAGGGGGGGGGGCGCAAGTACACCCTGAGCTGTTGAACAGTCCCCTCACGTCAGTCCCTACCTCTCCCTGACATGAACAAGGCCTTGATTTGTAAGTAAGGCAGACAGAGCCTACTGTAGGAACTAGGCAGCTAGTCTGGAGGGCTACTCTCACTACTGTAGGAACTAGGCAGCCAGTTTAGTCTGGAGTAGAGGTCGACCGATCATGATTTTTCAACTCCGATACCGATTCTTGGAGAACCAAAAAAAGATTAATCGGACGATTATTTTTTTTTTTTAAATAAAACTAAATAAATGTATATATTTTTTTTTAAATATATATTTGTAATAATGACCATTACAACTACTGAATGAACACTTATTTTCACTTAATATAATACATGAAACCAATTTAGTCTCAAATAAATAAGTGTTCAATTTGGTTTAAATAATGCAAAAACAGTGTTGGAGAAGAAAGTAAAAGTGCAATATGTGCCATGTAAAAAAAGCTAACATTTAAGTTCCTTGCTCAGAACATGAGAATATATGAAAGCTGGTGGTTCCTTTTAACATGAGTCTCAATATTCCCAGGTAAGACGTTTTAGGTTGTAGTTATTATAGGAATTATAGGACTATTTCTCTCAATACCATTGTTGTTTTCCATGTACCTTTGACTATTGGATGTTCTTATAGGTACTATAGTATTGCCAGCCTAATCTCGTGAGTTGATAGACTTGAAGTCATAAACAGCGCAATGCTTGAAGCACAGTGAAGAGCTGCTGGCAAATGCAGGAAAGTGCTGTTTGAATGAATGCTTACGAGCCTGCTGCTGCCTACCACCGCTCAGTCAGACCGCTCTATCAAATCAGACTTAATTATAATATAATAAACACACAGAAAGATGAGCCTTAGTTCCCGGATTTGACCATGTTAATGACCTATCATTTCGGTTTCAGTGAAATATGGAACCGTTCCGTATTTTATCTAACGGGTGGCATCCCTAAGTCTAAATATTGCTGTTACATTGCACAACCTTCAATGTTATGTCATAATTATGTACAATTCTGGCAAATTAATTACGGTCTTTGTTAGGAAGAAATGGTCTTCACACAGTTCGCAACGAGCCAGGCGGCCCAAACTGCTGCATATACCCTGACTCTGCTTGCACAGAACGCAAGAGAAGTGACACAATTTCCCTAGTTTAAAAGAAATTCATGTTAGCAGGCAATATTAACTAAATATGCAGGTTTAAAAATATATACTTGTGTATTGATTTTAAGAAAGGCATTGATGTTCATGGTTAGGTACACTGGTGCAACGACAGTGCTTTTTTTTCGTGAATGCGCTTGTTAAATCATCACCCATTTGTTGAAGTAGGCAGTGATTCGATGATAAATGAACAGGCACCGCATCAATTATATGCAACGCAGGACAAGCTAGTTAACCTAGTAATATCATCAACCATGTGTAGTTAACTAGTGATTATGTGAAGTTTGATTGTTTTTTATAAGTTAAGTTTAATGCTAGCTAGCAACTTACCTTGGCTCCTTGCTGCACTCGCGTAACAGGTAGTCAGCCTGCCACACAGTCTCCTCGTGGAGTGCAATGTAATCGGCCATAATCAGCGTCCAAAAATGCCGATTACCGATTTGTTATGAAAACTTGAAATCGGCCCTAATTAATCAGCCATTCCGATTAATCGGTCGACCTCTAGTCTGGAGGGCAACACTAACTTCTATAGGAACTAGGTAGCCAGTCTAGTCAGGAGGGCAGCTCTAACTACTCTACATCATACAAATGGTGAAGGTGAAGAATATGTAAGACTTTTTGCACCTACAAATTCATCTGGATATTTATTCAGGAAATGAAAATGGCAGGGAAGTCTAAGATTTTAGAGATATTATTTTGATAGAGATTGGCTATTAAATTATATGATGAATCCAGTGCTATTTGACCCTGATACAGGGCTTACTCACATCACCTCATTTAGACAGATAAAATAAGCACTGTTAGTGTCAAAAGAGATTTTTAATTTTTTTAATGAATGTACTTTGTTTGCTCTCCAGCAGTGTTTACCTTCTCCATAGTCATTGTGACACAGATACTGGTGTGGTGCAGAGTCGAAGTCTGTTTAGACAAGGCTGGGGCTATAAAAATAACTAATGTGGGCTGGGAGTGCAGGAGGACGACAGTAAGATGGAAACTAGTGACATGGAGGGAGAGCTGATATCCTGTCTTCTGTATAGGTGTGTTTGATAAGGCAGAGATGGGAAGTCAAGATCTGAGGAAACTGAGACCGTATGTTTTTAGCTCGTCGTCGTTTGTGTGCGTGTGTGATGCCTGGCCTGGACAGTCAGCACCTTGGCAGTCAGTCAACACAGAAACAGTTTTTTGCCTTTTAAGGGCAACAGGACTGAGCTCTCCTCCACACTGCCCTTCTTAGGCTTGGAGACTGAGAGCAGAGAAACCCTTGATTCAAACACATCCTCATTTCCAGGTGTGGTTGGACAAGACCCCTCTGTGTGATAGTGTCAATCACACTCAGAGGAGCTCCGGAGGGAGGGTCCTGAAACCAGCACAGAGTGGGAAGAAACACGGAGCCTTGAAGTGCTTTCACAACCAAGGCAAGCTGAGGTTTTTAGATTCAAGACAAATTAAAGAATGATCTTGTCGCTTGGCTGGTAATCCTGATGGAGTCACTGAGTCACACGGCTGAATTAGACTCATTAACGGTGGAATTAGCAGGAGTGTAGTCTGCTGGGAAGGAGAGGGAGTAAACAGGGAGAGAAAGGAGAAATCTGATTTCAGGCAGTACCGTGGATGCCTCACAGGGTCCTCAATGTCACAAATGCGCCCACTCACCCGGTTCCTTCATAGAGAGCTTTCTGGTTGCGTGTAGCATTAGACTTAACATAACAGCAGAAGTGAAATCCACTAAACCCTGCCAGTCAGATCGGACGCCAGTAAGACCAGCTGTTGCCGTTGGTGTCACCCCCCCCCCCCCCCCCCTTTTTAAAGTTAAATCAGGTAGAAACATATGCTTCGCATTGTAAGTCCTTAGCTTCTCTGGTGAGGACAATGTCACAAGTGTCAATGTCTCTGTTTACTCATATCTGGTTAACCTACAGTACCAGGTGCCCAGGGTAAAACGAAGACACTGAGAATTCATCAAACCCGTATTCGCAAAACCCTAGAAACCGGTTTGAACTGAGTCTGGTCCCGGACCAGTCTGTGCGGTATTCTCCAGTTGTTACTGGGTGTGAGAAACTACGTCAGAAACCCAGCAAGGATTTGTTAACCTAGCCGTGGAAGCTCCAAAAGCCCATGTGTCCCAGTTCATGTGATTTTACTAATCATCAGGGTCTCCTCACTCTGGTGCTATAAATCAAATATTATTTGTCACATGCTTCATAAACAACAGGTGTAGACTAACAGTGAAATGCTTACTTCCCAACAATGCAGAGAAAAATATAGAAAAATGTGTAAAACAAGGAATACACAATGAGTAACAATTACATGGCTATATACACGGGGTACCAGTACCGAGTCGATGTGCAGGGGTACGATGTAATTGAGGTAGATATGTACATATAGGTAGGGGTAAAGTAACTAGGCAACAGGATAGATAATAAACAGTAGCAGAAGCGTATGTGATGTGTCAAAAGATTTTGTGCAGTGGCGTCAATGCAGATAACCAAATAGCTACCTTGACTAACTATTTAGCAGTCTTCTGGCTTGGGGGTAGAAGCTGTTAGGGTCCTGTTGGTTCCAGACTAGGTGCATCACTGCTTGCTGTGTGGTAGCAGAGAGAACAGTCTATGACTTGGGTGGCTGGAGTCTTTGACAATTTTTAGGGCCTTCCTCTGACACTATAGAGGTCCTGGATGGCAGGCAGCTTGGCCCCAGTGATGTACTGGGCCGTACGCACGACCCTCTGTAGCGCCTTACGGTCAGATGCCAAGCAGTTGCCATTCCAGGCGGTGATGCAGCCAGTCAAGATGCTCTCAATGGTGCAGCTGTAGAACTTTTTGAGGATCTAAGGGCCCATGTCAAATCTTTTCAGCCTTCTGCGGGGGAAGAGGTGTTGTCGTGCCTTTTTGACTGTGTTAGTGTGTGAGGACCATGTTACTTCCTTAGTGATGTGGACACAGAGGAACTTGACTCTCAACCCGCTCCATTACAGCCCTGTCGATGTGGATGGGGGTGTGCTTGGCCCTCCCTTTCCTGTAGTCCACGATCCTGGCACCATTGTCGTCGGTGATCAGGCCTACCACCGTCTGCTACCATTTGGCTCTTACCAATGTTGCCCATATTCCCATGCAATTACAGAACAGTTGTAGATAGTAGCCAAAGAACCTGACAATGAATTCAATCAATGTTGATCCATTGTACAGAGAGCACATACAAGACATTTGGATTCATTCCCTGAAGTGCACCCTATTGCCTATATAGTGCACTTTATTTGACCAGAGCCACATGTGCTCTGGCAGGGCAGAAGAGGATCTGTGATGAGTGTGCTAACCAGACCTGTATCTGCTGAGCTTTTCACCACCAGCAGCATCCGCTAGCTATCGATGGGCTCTCCTCCAGCATTTCTGCCTGATTAGACAAGACAGGCCTCCAGCACCTTGTACTCCTGCCAGGAAAGCCCCCAGCCCAGCCTCTGTGGAAGGATGCCCAACTGACGGCACTCTGAGGATGTGTGTCTCTACGACAGGGTTTCCCCTACGAATGCTTAGGCGGGACGCCCACCCCCCCTTCCCTAGCTCTGTTGCACACCCCTGCCTAAACATAGACCAAAATATTTGAGGCTATGCAGTCCGGGTATTTAGTTCCCTTCCTTTCTTTTGATGCAACCTAGGAGAAACACTGGCCTGCAGGGGAAGTTTACCTACTTGATTAGAGCAGACGTCATTAAGCTAGCAGGATGTCCTTGATGTAACCTAGGAGAAACACTGACCTGCAGGGGAAGTTTACCTACTTGATTAGAGCAGACATCATTAAGCTAGCAGGATGTCCTTGATGTAACCTAGGAGAAACACTGACCTGCAGGGGAAGTTTACCTACTTGATTAGAGCAGACATCATTAAGCTAGCAGGATGTCCTTGATGTAACCTAGGAGAAACACTGGCCTGCAGGGGAAGTTTACCTATATGATCAGAGCAAACATCATTAAGCTAGCAGGATGTCCTTGATGTAACCTAGGAGAAACACTGACCTGCAGGGGAAGTTTACCTACTTGGTCAGAGCAAACATCATTAAGCTAGCAGGATGTCCTTATCCTTCTGCTCCTACTCATCATAACACACAGTAATGTGCCTTCCAGTCAAGCTGATGACCATGTCTATGTCCTTACAGTCCAACTAAATAAGTCAACCGTTTTCTTCAGGAAACCTGCTCAGTGTGTTTCATTGAGCAAGGCCCAGAGTGATACTTTGAAGAGCGCACTGTTGTTACCATGGAGACGACCGGGGGCAGATGAAGGAGTGGTTCCATCAGAATCCCTAGAAAAAGATCCTGCTGTTTGTATTATCTCACCACAGCTGAATCTCTGGGATAGTCCACATGAACCCTTGAAAGGCTCTCTGCATAAAGGATGCCCTACATATCAGCCCAACACTTGTCATTTAACCCAGCAGTGGACCTGTGGTATCACAGAGCAACAAAGTGTTCAATGGAACCTTGATAAGTGGTTTTGTTTATACGGTACAGCCAGGCAGTGTTGATCATCTTGACTAAGCTGGGTATTGTCAATAGACATATGTGAAAGCAAGCAGCTCTGACTTGTTCCTCCTTGCCTGACCTAGTCTCTCTGAGGTGTTCTAGCCTTGGTGCTGTGGGCTGTTGCTAGCTACTATACTCCAGCTGTTAGCAGTGACAGAAATAGAGTGTGGATCTCTATTGAAGCTGTTAAGTAGACCAGGGCTGGTCTATTACCCACAGCCTCCAGCCTCAGTGTAAATGGGCTAATTGTTCCTGTTTGAGGAGAGGCCAGGTTCCTGGGCTAACTGGCCAATGGCTGAGGGCCTTCCCTGGATGAACTATGTCCCCTGAGGGGGAGGTGTGGGGAGAGGATGAGGAGTGGGAGGGACATTGGATGGTTTTGTGATGAGGAGTGAGAGCAGAAATGCGCTCTATATTTGGAATACGCATCACTGACATGAAAGTGTCAGTTCAACATTGAGAAAAACATCTGTCACCACTCATTGTTATTTTGCTTGAATGGCACCTGTTGCTCCATTTATGCCTATTCAGACCCTTCTTCAGTTGATGCCAACTTATACAGTGCATTCGCTGCACAGCTATTCTCAGGTCTTTCCAGAGATGTTCGATCGGGTTCAAGTCCTGAAGAACATTCAGAGACTTGTCTCGAAGCCACTCTTGCGTTGTCTTGACTGTGTGCTTAGGGTCGTTGTCCTGTTGGAAGGTGAACCTTCGCCCCAGTCTGAGGTCCTGAGCGTGCTGGAGCAGGTTTTCATCAAGGATATCTCAGTACTTTGCTCCGTTCATCTTTCCTTCGATCCTGACTAGTCTCCCAGTCTCTGCCGCTAAAGAACATCCCCACAGCATGATGCTGCCACCACCATGCTTCACCGTAGGGATGGTGCCAGGTTTCTTCCAGACGTGATGCTTGGCATTCTTTTACTGAGGATTGGTTTCCGTCTGGCCACTCTACCATAAAGGCCTGATTTGGAGGAGTGCTGCAGAGATGGTTGTCCTGGAAGGTTCTCCCATCTCCTCCCTGACCAAGGCCCGTTTTCCCTGAGTGCTCCGTTTGGCACGGCGGCCAGCTCTAGGAAGAGTATTGGCGGTTCCAAACTTCTTCCATTTAAGAATGATGGAGGCCACTGTGTTCTTGGGGACCTTCAATGCTACAGAAATGTTTTGGTACCCTTCCCCAGATCTATGTCTCAACACAATCCTGTCTCGGAGCTCTACGGACAATTCCTTCAACCTCTTGGCTTGGTTTTTGCTCTGACATGCACTGTCAACTGTGGGACATTATATAGACAGGTGTGTGCCTTTCCAAATATATATATTTTAGAAAAATCAAAACCTTTTCACTTTGTCATTGTTGTGTGTAGATTAAGGGGACTAAAATATTGTATACATTTTAGAATAAGCCTGTTGCGTAACAATGTGGAAAAAGTCAAGGGGTCTGAATACTTTCTGAAGGCACTATGCTGCCATTATTTAAGATGATATGTTTTATAACTCTCAGTTCCTCTATGCCATCAATTAACTGATGACACAAGGTTTGAAATATGTGCGATTTGACACCTACTCCATCGCGGCTTCTCTCTGAATTAATGTGATAAAGTGCCCCTTGAAATAATAGTGTGAAATTGTTTTGAAATGACGGGAGACCATTGTGTAAACAGGACGAATAACATTGTCGTATTCAGAGCTTGTCCCTGTCTGCTGGCAGGCTAAAGGACAGTCTGTGTTTACTGCATGTTGTATACTTTGTGCCCAAACAAAGACAGTGCATCCACTTTATCAAAACTCTATCTATGAATAATTTAGGACTCCATGGACGAAAGCCTTGCTAGACAGTCAGACTCGAGTACACATATAGACACACAGTGAGGGACAGACGGACGCGTGCACACACACACACACACACACACACACACACACACACACACACACACACACACACACACACACACACACAAATAAGCTAATTTGTCAGATGTGGTTGAGAGCAGATTGTGCAGCAGAGAGATAGATGCAGTGCCCTCGGGATGCTGCTGAAGCAGAGTAATGATATCTAACTGCATGTTCATAGACACGTGCTGCTCTCTCTGTCGATGTCCCTCGATCCCTGTCTCTCTCTATATATTTCCGTCCATCCCTCTCTCTCTCTGTATGTGGACTAGCCTCTCCTCTGGGAGTCCAGCCACCTCCACAGCCTGCAGTGCTCCTGCACCAAAAGCGAAATGTGAGCGGTGAAGGGGAGGTACAGAGATGGAAAAGAGAGAGAGAGAGAAACAATGGTCAGAGTGGAGATGTGAATGGACGTATAATTGGTGTGGTCCCTTATTTTTATCATTGTCTCTCTCTCTCCTTCTCTCAGCTCGTAGAGGAAGGCCCAGGCGGGGCCCTGGAGTGGCTCAGTACAAGGGTGTGTGTTCTCACTACCACCACCCGCGCCTCTCCTCCCCCCTGGAGAAGACCAGCAGGATGTCGGAGGCTAGAGAGCGTAGCCCCCGCCACCAGAGACCCTGGTCAGTGTACCGGGCCAACACCTTTGACCTCTCCTCTGAGATGATCGGCCTGGCGCTCGCAGGTGAGAATGGGAAAGGGTTGTGTGTTGGACACAGACAATATCAAGGAAACAAACAATATGAGAGACCATGTGATGAACAATTGGTAATGGAATTACTTCCTGCCTTGTACACATCCTGTTTATCCAGTCTGTATATCAAGGTACCCCGATATGTTTTTATCACTGTTGTCCTTTCATTTCTGCCAACTGAATTAGTGGAAAATGACTTGTATGAGTTAATGCTGTTTTGCTGTTTTGTAGGAAACAGCCAGGATCCAGATGAGCCTGTTCTAGAGTTCAGTGTGGGTGAGTACAGTAAATTAACTTCTATAGGAATTTGTCTTTCATTTCTTGTTCCGTGCGTTCCAACGTGCTGTGTCCCTCCCTCCCCAGCCTGTAATGAGTTGGTGACCCCAGCTCTGGAGCGGAAACCCAACAGCTTTGTGGCAGTGAGCTGCACCACCCCTCCCCAGGCCTTCTGGACCAAACACACCCAGACTGAGATCATCGAGGTGAGACAGACCATCGTCCCTCTGCCCCCGAGGGCCCGTCGTCCCTCTGCCCCCGAGGGCCCGTCGTCCCTCTGCCCCCGAGGAGCCGTCCATTGCACTGCACTGTTGTGTTCCTATATGATTGTAGAATGTCGTTATCCGGCAGGTAGCCTAGCAGTTCAAAGTTTGAACCAGGAACTGAAAGGTCGCTAGTTTGAATACCCGAGCCGACAAGGTGAAGAATCTGTCGATGTGCCTTTGAGCAAGGCACTTAACCCCAATTTGCTCCAGGGGTGCCGTACTACTATGGCTGAGCCTGTAAAACAACACAATCTACTGCACCTATCTGGTGTATGTGACAATAAAACATGATTTTAGAATGTTGTTAACTAATATCTTTCTGTATGTGTACAGTTTAGATGAAGCAACAATGAGAGCTTCATGGATTGATTGCTTCCCCCTACAGGGCACCAATAACCCTATATTCCTGAGCAGCATAGCCTTCTTCCAGGACTCTCTGATCAACCAGCAGACGCAGGTCAAGCTGTCTGTGTACGACGTCAAGGACCGCTCTCAGGGCACGGTGAGTAAAATGGTATTGGATAAGATGACATTAAAACACCAAGTAATATGTCCTGCTCACATCAGATAATAAACCAGTAGGTCAGTCTCATTCCTCTCATCACCTCCCTTCCCTCACCAGCCACCTTGGGAGTGTTGTTTTCTTCGACGTCTGTCTCTGTATCCTTTCTCTCTCGCTCACTCCCTCGTTCTCTCCCTCGCTTTCTCTCTTTTTATTCTCTCGCTTTCTCTCTTTCTCCTGACCTAGATGTATTTATTGGGCTCAGCTCTGTTTCCTGTGAAGGAGTTGCTGCAGGAGAAGAACCACAGGTTAAACCTGACCCTGAGGTATGAGAGACACAGGTTAAACCTGAGGTATGAGAGACACAGGTTACACCTGAGGTATGAGAGACACAGGTTACACCTGAGGTATGAGAGACACAGGTTACACCTGAGGTATGAGAGACACAGGTTACGCCTGAGGTATGAGAGACACAGGTTACGCCTGAGGTATGAGAGACACAGGTTACACCTGAGGTATGAGAGACACAGGTTACGCCTGAGGTATGAGAGACACAGGTTACGCCTGAGGTAGGAGAGACACAGGTTACGCCTGAGGTAGGAGAGACACAGGTTACGCCTGAGGTAGGAGAGACACAGGTTACGCCTGAGGTAGGAGAGACACAGGTTACGCCTGAGGTAGGAGAGACACAGGTTACGCCTGAGGTAGGAGAGACACAGGTTACGCCTGAGGTAGGAGAGACACAGGTTACGCCTGAGGTAGGAGAGACACAGGTTACGCCTGAGGTAGGAGAGACACAGGTTACGCCTGAGGTAGGAGAGACACAGGTTACGCCTGAGGTAGGAGAGACACAGGTTACGCCTGAGGTAGGAGAGACACAGGTTACGCCTGAGGTAGGAGAGACACAGGTTACGCCTGAGGTAGGAGAGACACAGGTTACGCCTGAGGTAGGAGAGACACAGGTTACGCCTGAGGTAGGAGAGACACAGGTTACGCCTGAGGTAGGAGAGACACAGGTTACGCCTGAGGTAGGAGAGACACAGGTTACGCCTGAGGTAGGAGAGACACAGGTTACGCCTGAGGTAGGAGAGACACAGGTTACGCCTGAGGTAGGAGAGACACAGGTTACGCCTGAGGTAGGAGAGACACAGGTTACGCCTGAGGTAGGAGAGACACAGGTTACGCCTGAGGTAGGAGAGACACAGGTTACGCCTGAGGTAGGAGAGACACAGGTTACGCCTGAGGTAGGAGAGACACAGGTTACGCCTGAGGTAGGAGAGACACAGGTTACGCCTGAGGTAGGAGAGACACAGGTTACGCCTGAGGTAGGAGAGACACAGGTTACGCCTGAGGTAGGAGAGACACAGGTTACGCCTGAGGTAGGAGAGACACAGGTTACGCCTGAGGTAGGAGAGACACAGGTTACGCCTGAGGTAGGAGAGACACAGGTTACGCCTGAGGTAGGAGAGACACAGGTTACGCCTGAGGTAGGAGAGACACAGGTTACGCCTGAGGTAGGAGAGACACAGGTTACGCCTGAGGTAGGAGAGACACAGGTTACGCCTGAGGTAGGAGAGACACAGGTTACGCCTGAGGTAGGAGAGACACAGGTTACGCCTGAGGTAGGAGAGACACAGGTTACGCCTGAGGTAGGAGAGACACAGGTTACGCCTGAGGTAGGAGAGACACAGGTTACGCCTGAGGTAGGAGAGACACAGGTTACGCCTGAGGTAGGAGAGACACAGGTTACGCCTGAGGTAGGAGAGACACAGGTTACGCCTGAGGTAGGAGAGACACAGGTTACGCCTGAGGTAGGAGAGACACAGGTTACGCCTGAGGTAGGAGAGACACAGGTTACGCCTGAGGTAGGAGAGACACAGGTTACGCCTGAGGTAGGAGAGACACAGGTTACGCCTGAGGTAGGAGAGACACAGGTTACGCCTGAGGTAGGAGAGACACAGGTTACGCCTGAGGTAGGAGAGACACAGGTTACGCCTGAGGTAGGAGAGACACAGGTTACGCCTGAGGTAGGAGAGACACAGGTTACGCCTGAGGTAGGAGAGACACAGGTTACGCCTGAGGTAGGAGAGACACAGGTTACGCCTGAGGTAGGAGAGACACAGGTTACGCCTGAGGTAGGAGAGACACAGGTTACGCCTGAGGTAGGAGAGACACAGGTTACGCCTGAGGTAGGAGAGACACAGGTTACGCCTGAGGTAGGAGAGACACAGGTTACGCCTGAGGTAGGAGAGACACAGGTTACGCCTGAGGTAGGAGAGACACAGGTTACGCCTGAGGTAGGAGAGACACAGGTTACGCCTGAGGTAGGAGGAGACACAGGTTACGCCTGAGGTAGGAGGAGACACAGGTTACGCCTGAGGTAGGAGGAGACACAGGTTACGCCTGAGGTAGGAGGAGACACAGGTTACGCCTGAGGTAGGAGGAGACACAGGTTACGCCTGAGGTAGGAGGAGACACAGGTTACGCCTGAGGTAGGAGGAGACACAGGTTACGCCTGAGGTAGGAGGAGACACAGGTTACGCCTGAGGTAGGAGGAGACACAGGTTACGCCTGAGGTAGGAGGAGACACAGGTTACGCCTGAGGTAGGAGGAGACACAGGTTACGCCTGAGGTAGGAGGAGACACAGGTTACGCCTGAGGTAGGAGGAGACACAGGTTACGCCTGAGGTAGGAGGAGACACAGGTTACGCCTGAGGTAGGAGGAGACACAGGTTACGCCTGAGGTAGGAGGAGACACAGGTTACGCCTGAGGTAGGAGGAGACACAGGTTACGCCTGAGGTAGGAGGAGACACAGGTTACGCCTGAGGTAGGAGGAGACACAGGTTACGCCTGAGGTAGGAGGAGACACAGGTTACGCCTGAGGTAGGAGGAGACACAGGTTACGCCTGAGGTAGGAGGAGACACAGGTTACGCCTGAGGTAGGAGGAGACACAGGTTACGCCTGAGGTAGGAGGAGACACAGGTTACGCCTGAGGTAGGAGGAGACACAGGTTACGCCTGAGGTAGGAGGAGACACAGGTTACGCCTGAGGTAGGAGGAGACACAGGTTACGCCTGAGGTAGGAGGAGACACAGGTTACGCCTGAGGTAGGAGGAGACACAGGTTACGCCTGAGGTAGGAGGAGACACAGGTTACGCCTGAGGTAGGAGGAGACACAGGTTACGCCTGAGGTAGGAGGAGACACAGGTTACGCCTGAGGTAGGAGGAGACACAGGTTACGCCTGAGGTAGGAGGAGACACAGGTTACGCCTGAGGTAGGAGGAGACACAGGTTACGCCTGAGGTAGGAGGAGACACAGGTTACGCCTGAGGTAGGAGGAGACACAGGTTACGCCTGAGGTAGGAGGAGACACAGGTTACGCCTGAGGTAGGAGGAGACACAGGTTACGCCTGAGGTAGGAGGAGACACAGGTTACGCCTGAGGTAGGAGGAGACACAGGTTACGCCTGAGGTAGGAGGAGACACAGGTTACGCCTGAGGTAGGAGGAGACACAGGTTACGCCTGAGGTAGGAGGAGACACAGGTTACGCCTGAGGTAGGAGGAGACACAGGTTACGCCTGAGGTAGGAGGAGACACAGGTTACGCCTGAGGTAGGAGGAGACACAGGTTACGCCTGAGGTAGGAGGAGACACAGGTTACGCCTGAGGTAGGAGGAGACACAGGTTACGCCTGAGGTAGGAGGAGACACAGGTTACGCCTGAGGTAGGAGGAGACACAGGTTACGCCTGAGGTAGGAGGAGACACAGGTTACGCCTGAGGTAGGAGGAGACACAGGTTACGCCTGAGGTAGGAGGAGACACAGGTTACGCCTGAGGTAGGAGGAGACACAGGTTACGCCTGAGGTAGGAGGAGACACAGGTTACGCCTGAGGTAGGAGGAGACACAGGTTACGCCTGAGGTAGGAGGAGACACAGGTTACGCCTGAGGTAGGAGGAGACACAGGTTACGCCTGAGGTAGGAGGAGACACAGGTTACGCCTGAGGTAGGAGGAGACACAGGTTACGCCTGAGGTAGGAGGAGACACAGGTTACGCCTGAGGTAGGAGGAGACACAGGTTACGCCTGAGGTAGGAGGAGACACAGGTTACGCCTGAGGTAGGAGGAGACACAGGTTACGCCTGAGGTAGGAGGAGACACAGGTTACGCCTGAGGTAGGAGGAGACACAGGTTACGCCTGAGGTAGGAGGAGACACAGGTTACGCCTGAGGTAGGAGGAGACACAGGTTACGCCTGAGGTAGGAGGAGACACAGGTTACGCCTGAGGTAGGAGGAGACACAGGTTACGCCTGAGGTAGGAGGAGACACAGGTTACGCCTGAGGTAGGAGGAGACACAGGTTACGCCTGAGGTAGGAGGAGACACAGGTTACGCCTGAGGTAGGAGGAGACACAGGTTACGCCTGAGGTAGGAGGAGACACAGGTTACGCCTGAGGTAGGAGGAGACACAGGTTACGCCTGAGGTAGGAGGAGACACAGGTTACGCCTGAGGTAGGAGGAGACACAGGTTACGCCTGAGGTAGGAGGAGACACAGGTTACGCCTGAGGTAGGAGGAGACACAGGTTACGCCTGAGGTAGGAGGAGACACAGGTTACGCCTGAGGTAGGAGGAGACACAGGTTACGCCTGAGGTAGGAGGAGACACAGGTTACGCCTGAGGTAGGAGGAGACACAGGTTACGCCTGAGGTAGGAGGAGACACAGGTTACGCCTGAGGTAGGAGGAGACACAGGTTACGCCTGAGGTAGGAGGAGACACAGGTTACGCCTGAGGTAGGAGGAGACACAGGTTACGCCTGAGGTAGGAGGAGACACAGGTTACGCCTGAGGTAGGAGGAGACACAGGTTACGCCTGAGGTAGGAGGAGACACAGGTTACGCCTGAGGTAGGAGGAGACACAGGTTACGCCTGAGGTAGGAGGAGACACAGGTTACGCCTGAGGTAGGAGGAGACACAGGTTACGCCTGAGGTAGGAGGAGACACAGGTTACGCCTGAGGTAGGAGGAGACACAGGTTACGCCTGAGGTAGGAGGAGACACAGGTTACGCCTGAGGTAGGAGGAGACACAGGTTACGCCTGAGGTAGGAGGAGACACAGGTTACGCCTGAGGTAGGAGGAGACACAGGTTACGCCTGAGGTAGGAGGAGACACAGGTTACGCCTGAGGTAGGAGGAGACACAGGTTACGCCTGAGGTAGGAGGAGACACAGGTTACGCCTGAGGTAGGAGGAGACACAGGTTACGCCTGAGGTAGGAGGAGACACAGGTTACGCCTGAGGTAGGAGGAGACACAGGTTACGCCTGAGGTAGGAGGAGACACAGGTTACGCCTGAGGTAGGAGGAGACACAGGTTACGCCTGAGGTAGGAGGAGACACAGGTTACGCCTGAGGTAGGAGGAGACACAGGTTACGCCTGAGGTAGGAGGAGACACAGGTTACGCCTGAGGTAGGAGGAGACACAGGTTACGCCTGAGGTAGGAGGAGACACAGGTTACGCCTGAGGTAGGAGGAGACACAGGTTACGCCTGAGGTAGGAGGAGACACAGGTTACGCCTGAGGTAGGAGGAGACACAGGTTACGCCTGAGGTAGGAGGAGACACAGGTTACGCCTGAGGTAGGAGGAGACACAGGTTACGCCTGAGGTAGGAGGAGACACAGGTTACGCCTGAGGTAGGAGGAGACACAGGTTACGCCTGAGGTAGGAGGAGACACAGGTTACGCCTGAGGTAGGAGGAGACACAGGTTACGCCTGAGGTAGGAGGAGACACAGGTTACGCCTGAGGTAGGAGGAGACACAGGTTACGCCTGAGGTAGGAGGAGACACAGGTTACGCCTGAGGTAGGAGGAGACACAGGTTACGCCTGAGGTAGGAGGAGACACAGGTTACGCCTGAGGTAGGAGGAGACACAGGTTACGCCTGAGGTAGGAGGAGACACAGGTTACGCCTGAGGTAGGAGGAGACACAGGTTACGCCTGAGGTAGGAGGAGACACAGGTTACGCCTGAGGTAGGAGGAGACACAGGTTACGCCTGAGGTAGGAGGAGACACAGGTTACGCCTGAGGTAGGAGGAGACACAGGTTACGCCTGAGGTAGGAGGAGACACAGGTTACGCCTGAGGTAGGAGGAGACACAGGTTACGCCTGAGGTAGGAGGAGACACAGGTTACGCCTGAGGTAGGAGGAGACACAGGTTACGCCTGAGGTAGGAGGAGACACAGGTTACGCCTGAGGTAGGAGGAGACACAGGTTACGCCTGAGGTAGGAGGAGACACAGGTTACGCCTGAGGTAGGAGGAGACACAGGTTACGCCTGAGGTAGGAGGAGACACAGGTTACGCCTGAGGTAGGAGGAGACACAGGTTACGCCTGAGGTAGGAGGAGACACAGGTTACGCCTGAGGTAGGAGGAGACACAGGTTACGCCTGAGGTAGGAGGAGACACAGGTTACGCCTGAGGTAGGAGGAGACACAGGTTACGCCTGAGGTAGGAGGAGACACAGGTTACGCCTGAGGTAGGAGGAGACACAGGTTACGCCTGAGGTAGGAGGAGACACAGGTTACGCCTGAGGTAGGAGGAGACACAGGTTACGCCTGAGGTAGGAGGAGACACAGGTTACGCCTGAGGTAGGAGGAGACACAGGTTACGCCTGAGGTAGGAGGAGACACAGGTTACGCCTGAGGTAGGAGGAGACACAGGTTACGCCTGAGGTAGGAGGAGACACAGGTTACGCCTGAGGTAGGAGGAGACACAGGTTACGCCTGAGGTAGGAGGAGACACAGGTTACGCCTGAGGTAGGAGGAGACACAGGTTACGCCTGAGGTAGGAGGAGACACAGGTTACGCCTGAGGTAGGAGGAGACACAGGTTACGCCTGAGGTAGGAGGAGACACAGGTTACGCCTGAGGTAGGAGGAGACACAGGTTACGCCTGAGGTAGGAGGAGACACAGGTTACGCCTGAGGTAGGAGGAGACACAGGTTACGCCTGAGGTAGGAGGAGACACAGGTTACGCCTGAGGTAGGAGGAGACACAGGTTACGCCTGAGGTAGGAGGAGACACAGGTTACGCCTGAGGTAGGAGGAGACACAGGTTACGCCTGAGGTAGGAGGAGACACAGGTTACGCCTGAGGTAGGAGGAGACACAGGTTACGCCTGAGGTAGGAGGAGACACAGGTTACGCCTGAGGTAGGAGGAGACACAGGTTACGCCTGAGGTAGGAGGAGACACAGGTTACGCCTGAGGTAGGAGGAGACACAGGTTACGCCTGAGGTAGGAGGAGACACAGGTTACGCCTGAGGTAGGAGGAGACACAGGTTACGCCTGAGGTAGGAGGAGACACAGGTTACGCCTGAGGTAGGAGGAGACACAGGTTACGCCTGAGGTAGGAGGAGACACAGGTTACGCCTGAGGTAGGAGGAGACACAGGTTACGCCTGAGGTAGGAGGAGACACAGGTTACGCCTGAGGTAGGAGGAGACACAGGTTACGCCTGAGGTAGGAGGAGACACAGGTTACGCCTGAGGTAGGAGGAGACACAGGTTACGCCTGAGGTAGGAGGAGACACAGGTTACGCCTGAGGTAGGAGGAGACACAGGTTACGCCTGAGGTAGGAGGAGACACAGGTTACGCCTGAGGTAGGAGGAGACACAGGTTACGCCTGAGGTAGGAGGAGACACAGGTTACGCCTGAGGTAGGAGGAGACACAGGTTACGCCTGAGGTAGGAGGAGACACAGGTTACGCCTGAGGTAGGAGGAGACACAGGTTACGCCTGAGGTAGGAGGAGACACAGGTTACGCCTGAGGTAGGAGGAGACACAGGTTACGCCTGAGGTAGGAGGAGACACAGGTTACGCCTGAGGTAGGAGGAGACACAGGTTACGCCTGAGGTAGGAGGAGACACAGGTTACGCCTGAGGTAGGAGGAGACACAGGTTACGCCTGAGGTAGGAGGAGACACAGGTTACGCCTGAGGTAGGAGGAGACACAGGTTACGCCTGAGGTAGGAGGAGACACAGGTTACGCCTGAGGTAGGAGGAGACACAGGTTACGCCTGAGGTAGGAGGAGACACAGGTTACGCCTGAGGTAGGAGGAGACACAGGTTACGCCTGAGGTAGGAGGAGACACAGGTTACGCCTGAGGTAGGAGGAGACACAGGTTACGCCTGAGGTAGGAGGAGACACAGGTTACGCCTGAGGTAGGAGGAGACACAGGTTACGCCTGAGGTAGGAGGAGACACAGGTTACGCCTGAGGTAGGAGGAGACACAGGTTACGCCTGAGGTAGGAGGAGACACAGGTTACGCCTGAGGTAGGAGGAGACACAGGTTACGCCTGAGGTAGGAGGAGACACAGGTTACGCCTGAGGTAGGAGGAGACACAGGTTACGCCTGAGGTAGGAGGAGACACAGGTTACGCCTGAGGTAGGAGGAGACACAGGTTACGCCTGAG
The DNA here is from genome assembly GCF_016432855.1 of Salvelinus namaycush. Lineage (NCBI taxonomy): Eukaryota > Metazoa > Chordata > Actinopteri > Salmoniformes > Salmonidae > Salvelinus > Salvelinus namaycush. The sequence continues at coordinate 51,559,378 of NC_052313.1, forward strand.
GTAGGAGGAGACACAGGTTACGCCTGAGGTAGGAGGAGACACAGGTTACGCCTGAGGTAGGAGGAGACACAGGTTACGCCTGAGGTAGGAGGAGACACAGGTTACGCCTGAGGTAGGAGGAGACACAGGTTACGCCTGAGGTAGGAGGAGACACAGGTTACGCCTGAGGTAGGAGGAGACACAGGTTACGCCTGAGGTAGGAGGAGACACAGGTTACGCCTGAGGTAGGAGGAGACACAGGTTACGCCTGAGGTAGGAGGAGACACAGGTTACGCCTGAGGTAGGAGGAGACACAGGTTACGCCTGAGGTAGGAGGAGACACAGGTTACGCCTGAGGTAGGAGGAGACACAGGTTACGCCTGAGGTAGGAGGAGACACAGGTTACGCCTGAGGTAGGAGGAGACACAGGTTACGCCTGAGGTAGGAGGAGACACAGGTTACGCCTGAGGTAGGAGGAGACACAGGTTACGCCTGAGGTAGGAGGAGACACAGGTTACGCCTGAGGTAGGAGGAGACACAGGTTACGCCTGAGGTAGGAGGAGACACAGGTTACGCCTGAGGTAGGAGGAGACACAGGTTACGCCTGAGGTAGGAGGAGACACAGGTTACGCCTGAGGTAGGAGGAGACACAGGTTACGCCTGAGGTAGGAGGAGACACAGGTTACGCCTGAGGTAGGAGGAGACACAGGTTACGCCTGAGGTAGGAGGAGACACAGGTTACGCCTGAGGTAGGAGGAGACACAGGTTACGCCTGAGGTAGGAGGAGACACAGGTTACGCCTGAGGTAGGAGGAGACACAGGTTACGCCTGAGGTAGGAGGAGACACAGGTTACGCCTGAGGTAGGAGGAGACACAGGTTACGCCTGAGGTAGGAGGAGACACAGGTTACGCCTGAGGTAGGAGGAGACACAGGTTACGCCTGAGGTAGGAGGAGACACAGGTTACGCCTGAGGTAGGAGGAGACACAGGTTACGCCTGAGGTAGGAGGAGACACAGGTTACGCCTGAGGTAGGAGGAGACACAGGTTACGCCTGAGGTAGGAGGAGACACAGGTTACGCCTGAGGTAGGAGGAGACACAGGTTACGCCTGAGGTAGGAGGAGACACAGGTTACGCCTGAGGTAGGAGGAGACACAGGTTACGCCTGAGGTAGGAGGAGACACAGGTTACGCCTGAGGTAGGAGGAGACACAGGTTACGCCTGAGGTAGGAGGAGACACAGGTTACGCCTGAGGTAGGAGGAGACACAGGTTACGCCTGAGGTAGGAGGAGACACAGGTTACGCCTGAGGTAGGAGGAGACACAGGTTACGCCTGAGGTAGGAGGAGACACAGGTTACGCCTGAGGTAGGAGGAGACACAGGTTACGCCTGAGGTAGGAGGAGACACAGGTTACGCCTGAGGTAGGAGGAGACACAGGTTACGCCTGAGGTAGGAGGAGACACAGGTTACGCCTGAGGTAGGAGGAGACACAGGTTACGCCTGAGGTAGGAGGAGACACAGGTTACGCCTGAGGTAGGAGGAGACACAGGTTACGCCTGAGGTAGGAGGAGACACAGGTTACGCCTGAGGTAGGAGGAGACACAGGTTACGCCTGAGGTAGGAGGAGACACAGGTTACGCCTGAGGTAGGAGGAGACACAGGTTACGCCTGAGGTAGGAGGAGACACAGGTTACGCCTGAGGTAGGAGGAGACACAGGTTACGCCTGAGGTAGGAGGAGACACAGGTTACGCCTGAGGTAGGAGGAGACACAGGTTACGCCTGAGGTAGGAGGAGACACAGGTTACGCCTGAGGTAGGAGGAGACACAGGTTACGCCTGAGGTAGGAGGAGACACAGGTTACGCCTGAGGTAGGAGGAGACACAGGTTACGCCTGAGGTAGGAGGAGACACAGGTTACGCCTGAGGTAGGAGGAGACACAGGTTACGCCTGAGGTAGGAGGAGACACAGGTTACGCCTGAGGTAGGAGGAGACACAGGTTACGCCTGAGGTAGGAGGAGACACAGGTTACGCCTGAGGTAGGAGGAGACACAGGTTACGCCTGAGGTAGGAGGAGACACAGGTTACGCCTGAGGTAGGAGGAGACACAGGTTACGCCTGAGGTAGGAGGAGACACAGGTTACGCCTGAGGTAGGAGGAGACACAGGTTACGCCTGAGGTAGGAGGAGACACAGGTTACGCCTGAGGTAGGAGGAGACACAGGTTACGCCTGAGGTAGGAGGAGACACAGGTTACGCCTGAGGTAGGAGGAGACACAGGTTACGCCTGAGGTAGGAGGAGACACAGGTTACGCCTGAGGTAGGAGGAGACACAGGTTACGCCTGAGGTAGGAGGAGACACAGGTTACGCCTGAGGTAGGAGGAGACACAGGTTACGCCTGAGGTAGGAGGAGACACAGGTTACGCCTGAGGTAGGAGGAGACACAGGTTACGCCTGAGGTAGGAGGAGACACAGGTTACGCCTGAGGTAGGAGGAGACACAGGTTACGCCTGAGGTAGGAGGAGACACAGGTTACGCCTGAGGTAGGAGGAGACACAGGTTACGCCTGAGGTAGGAGGAGACACAGGTTACGCCTGAGGTAGGAGGAGACACAGGTTACGCCTGAGGTAGGAGGAGACACAGGTTACGCCTGAGGTAGGAGGAGACACAGGTTACGCCTGAGGTAGGAGGAGACACAGGTTACGCCTGAGGTAGGAGGAGACACAGGTTACGCCTGAGGTGAGGTAGGAGGAGACACAGGTTACGCCTGAGGTAGGAGGAGACACAGGTTACGCCTGAGGTAGGAGGAGACACAGGTTACGCCTGAGGTAGGAGGAGACACAGGTTACGCCTGAGGTAGGAGGAGACACAGGTTACGCCTGAGGTAGGAGGAGACACAGGTTACGCCTGAGGTAGGAGGAGACACAGGTTACGCCTGAGGTAGGAGGAGACACAGGTTACGCCTGAGGTAGGAGGAGACACAGGTTACGCCTGAGGTAGGAGGAGACACAGGTTACGCCTGAGGTAGGAGGAGACACAGGTTACGCCTGAGGTAGGAGGAGACACAGGTTACGCCTGAGGTAGGAGGAGACACAGGTTACGCCTGAGGTAGGAGGAGACACAGGTTACGCCTGAGGTAGGAGGAGACACAGGTTACGCCTAGGAGGAAGGTTACCCTGAGTAGGAGACACAGGTTACGCCTGAGGTAGGAGGAGACACAGGTTACGCCTGAGGTAGGAGGAGACACAGGTTACGCCTGAGGTAGGAGGAGACACAGGTTACGCCTGAGGTAGGAGGAGACACAGGTTACGCCTGAGGTAGGAGGAGACACAGGTTACGCCTGAGGTAGGAGGAGACACAGGTTACGCCTGAGGTAGGAGGAGACACAGGTTACGCCTGAGGTAGGAGGAGACACAGGTTACGCCTGAGGTAGGAGGAGACACAGGTTACGCCTGAGGTAGGAGGAGACACAGGTTACGCCTGAGGTAGGAGGAGACACAGGTTACGCCTGAGGTAGGAGGAGACACAGGTTACGCCTGAGGTAGGAGGAGACACAGGTTACGCCTGAGGTAGGAGGAGACACAGGTTACGCCTGAGGTAGGAGGAGACACAGGTTACGCCTGAGGTAGGAGGAGACACAGGTTACGCCTGAGGTAGGAGGAGACACAGGTTACGCCTGAGGTAGGAGGAGACACAGGTTACGCCTGAGGTAGGAGGAGACACAGGTTACGCCTGAGGTAGGAGGAGACACAGGTTACGCCTGAGGTAGGAGGAGACACAGGTTACGCCTGAGGTAGGAGGAGACACAGGTTACGCCTGAGGTAGGAGGAGACACAGGTTACGCCTGAGGTAGGAGGAGACACAGGTTACGCCTGAGGTAGGAGGAGACACAGGTTACGCCTGAGGTAGGAGGAGACACAGGTTACGCCTGAGGTAGGAGGAGACACAGGTTACGCCTGAGGTAGGAGGAGACACAGGTTACGCCTGAGGTAGGAGGAGACACAGGTTACGCCTGAGGTAGGAGGAGACACAGGTTACGCCTGAGGTAGGAGGAGACACAGGTTACGCCTGAGGTAGGAGGAGACACAGGTTACGCCTGAGGTAGGAGGAGACACAGGTTACGCCTGAGGTAGGAGGAGACACAGGTTACGCCTGAGGTAGGAGGAGACACAGGTTACGCCTGAGGTAGGAGGAGACACAGGTTACGCCTGAGGTAGGAGGAGACACAGGTTACGCCTGAGGTAGGAGGAGACACAGGTTACGCCTGAGGTAGGAGGAGACACAGGTTACGCCTGAGGTAGGAGGAGACACAGGTTACGCCTGAGGTAGGAGGAGACACAGGTTACGCCTGAGGTAGGAGGAGACACAGGTTACGCCTGAGGTAGGAGGAGACACAGGTTACGCCTGAGGTAGGAGGAGACACAGGTTACGCCTGAGGTAGGAGGAGACACAGGTTACGCCTGAGGTAGGAGGAGACACAGGTTACGCCTGAGGTAGGAGGAGACACAGGTTACGCCTGAGGTAGGAGGAGACACAGGTTACGCCTGAGGTAGGAGGAGACACAGGTTACGCCTGAGGTAGGAGGAGACACAGGTTACGCCTGAGGTAGGAGGAGACACAGGTTACGCCTGAGGTAGGAGGAGACACAGGTTACGCCTGAGGTAGGAGGAGACACAGGTTACGCCTGAGGTAGGAGGAGACACGTGTCTACCATAAACACCTCGCTGATCAGTCCCAACAATGGAATTGAATCAGAGAGGATTCGTATGTGATTATAATTATCTTCATATTGCTCCCGAGTGGCGCAGTGAACTAAGGCACTGCATCTCAGTCACTACAGACAACCTGATTCGAATCCTATCACAATAGGCCGTGATTGGGAGTCCCATAGGGTGGCGCACAATTGACCCAGCGTTGCCGGGGTAGGCCGTCATTGTAAAATAAGAATTTGTTCTTAACTGACTTGGCTAGTTAAATAAAAATAAAACATGCCATGCCTTTGGTAAGGCGGCAGGTAGCCTAGCGGTTGGAGCGCTGTGCCAGTAACCCGAGCCGGCAAGGTAAAACAAAATCTATGTGCCCTTGAGCAAGGCACTTAACCCTAATTGTTCCAGGGTTGCTGTTGTATCAGGTGTGTCCTGCTTGCTGCCAACGCTCACTAATCCTGTTTCATTCTTTAGTTATCAATGGCTGACCCTGGCCGTGACCCCACTCTGTGAGGAGTTGGGATATGGGAGAAGGAAAAAAAATCTAATTCAAACATGTATAATATATTCTTGTACATTTGTGAAATAGGAAAAGTGTAAGCACCCAAATTATTATTGTCTTATAACAGACGAGGATGCTTAAATGTATGGCTCCATAGTAATGTAAATATGAAGCCTATACATTTTTCAGCTAGATTGTTTTGGGTCTGTCATAGTTTTTTGCTGTTTGATCGTTGCTGCTTGACTGTAGACTGTGTGATCCTGGGGGATGCCGTTGACAGCCCTATTGATGTGTGTTATTGATGAACAGATCTGCAGAGAACAAGCACGTGGGGAACATCACCATCATTGCCTGGCAGATAGAGGAGAAGAGGGACCAGAGGACTCTGCCTGTTGCCAGGTTACCAGACACCATCAACGGCAGGGTGAGCTTCCGAGACTCTCGCCGGATCCCTACCGCTGACACCAAATGTCAGACACCCGTGACCTGTGAGACCGTGGCCAGGGTCGTGTGTGTGTGCATCCTGATTGTGTGACTCTTCTATCCCTGTGTGCCACAGACCGTGCTTCCGGTGGATGAGAGCCTGACAGAATCCATGGGCGTCAGAGCCAAATATGCATCTTTATGCAAAGACACCCTGCTGACATCAGGTAGGAGGGACATCTGGGTCTGTCCCATTATCTCAGCCCACTGGCACCACCTCTACCAAAGCCCACTAGAAGAGTCTGTCTCCCCACTGAGGCGCTTTGTAAGCAGGCGCCAATATTTCATAAGTGTCACCTGAGACGAATGCAGTTCGGTATCATCCTCCGTAACATTTCACCTAATGTCATTGGCTGTTCTAAAAAATAATTTCTGCTGCTCTAAATGATTTGATTGGACATCCATCCGATCCATCCCTCATGGCGGGATGTTAGCAGGTTTCACTGAGAAATGTCATTACCCGTACGCTCAGTGAGAGATTGTTGCTTTTATTAGTCACCACTCTCAGATGTGAGTGTGTGTGTCTGGACAGACATCTGTATACAGTGGAATGGCTTATTGTCCTCTGGGAAGGAAATACTTTTTCACACACTCCTCTTACACTTTAAATCATCACCGAGACAAAATATCACCTTCGAAATATGCAGGTCCTTTATCATTTATTACTCGACTGTGGAGCAAAATAAATGATTCAGAGATCGTGTTAGATGATGAGTATTTTCCGTGTGTGTCTCTCAGTGTTTGGAGGCACCATGTCCAGAATGTACCGTTTCCCCACCACGGACGGTCACCATCTGCGGGTGCTAGAACAGATGGCTGAAAGTGTGTTGTCTCTCAACATCCCCAGACAGTATGTCAAACTACTGCTGGAGGAGGACGCTGTCAGGTACACTACACACACACACACACACACACACACACACACACACATATTCACACACAGAAACATATACACACACACACACACACACACACACATATTCACACACAGAAACATATACACACACACACACACAGACACATATATATACACACAGACATATATACACACACACATACACACACACACACACAGACCTATATACATAGACATATATACACACACACACAGACATATATATACACACACACAGACATATACATACACACACACACACACACACACACACAGACATATACATACACACACACACACACACACACACACACAGACATATACATACAGACACAGACATACATACACATACACACAGACACATATATATACACACACAGACACATATATACACACACACACAGACATATATACACATACACACACACACACACAGACATATATACATACAGACATATACACACACACACACACACACACAGACATATACACACAGACATATTCACACACACACAGACAGACATACAGTGGGGAGAACAAGTATTTGATACACTGCCGATTTTGCAGGTTTTCCTACTTACAAAGCATGTAGAGGTCTGTAATTTTGATCATAGGTACACTTCAACTGTGAGAGATGGAATCTAAAACAAAAATCCAGAAAATCACATTGTATGATTTTTAAGGAATTAATTTGCATTTTATTGCATGACATAAGTATTTGATCACCTACCAACCAGTAAGAATTCCGGTTCTCACAGACCTGTTAGTTTTTCTTTAAGAAGCCCTCCTGTTCTCCACTCATTACCTGTATTAACTGCACCTGTTTGAACTCGTTACCTGTATAAAAGACCTGTCCACACACTCAAACAGACTCCAACCTCTCCACAATGGCCAAGACCAGAGAGCTGTGTAAGGACATCAGGGATAAAATTGTAGACCTGCACAAGGCTGGGATGGGCTACAGGACAATAGGCAAGCAGCTTGGTGAGAAGGCAACAACTGTTGGTACAATTATTAGAAAATGGAAGAAGTTCAAGATGACGGTCAATCACCCTCGGTCTGGGGCTCCATGCAAGATCGCACCTTGTGGGGCATCAATGATCATGATGAAGGTGAGGGATCAGCCCTGAACTACACGGCAGGACCTGATCAATGACCTGAAGAGAGCTGGGACCACAGTCTCAAAGAGAACCATTAGTAACACACTACGCCGTCATGGATTAAAATCCTGCAGCGCACGCAAGGTCTCCCTGCTCAAGCCCGTCTGAAGTTTGCCAATGACCATCTGGATGATCCAGAGGAGGAATGGGAGAAGGTCATGTGGTCTGATGAGACAAAAATAGAGCTTTTTGGTCCAAACTCCTCTCGCCGTGTTTGGAGGAAGAAGAAGGATGAGTACAACCCCAAGAACACCATCCCAACCGTGAAGCATGGAGGTGGAAACATCATTCTTTGGGGATGCTTTTCTGCAAAGGGGACAGGACGACTGCACCGTATTGAGGGGAGGATGGATGGGGCCATGTATCGCGATATATACACACACACACACACAGACATATATATACACACACACACACACACACAGACACCCAGACATGCACATTTATGACCATGTCCAGGGATTTTTTTTATGGAGTGTGCATTAATAAAATGTCACTTAATGCCTAAATTGCCAAAGTGTGTGTGTTTGTGTGTTCAGGGTTTGTGAGCTGGAGGAGCTGGGGGAGTTGTCACCATGCTGGGAGAACCTACGACGACAGATAGTCACTCAGTACCAGACCATCATCCTCGCCTACCAGGAGACTCTCTCTGACCTCACCAACTACAAGGGTTAGTACTGTACACACACACGACTACAAGTAACACACTCACTAACTTATTTCAGCCTCAGATAACTATGTCTAAGGTGCTTGGTTTGTTGTGGTTTAACATGAGAATCCTACTCTGTCTATTCCACCCCTCTCTTTTCTCTGGTCTTTCCTCCAGGTCCGTCGTTCAAGGCCAGTAACCTGAAGGCAGAGAGGAAGCTGGAGTTCATACCCACCAACCTTCATGTCCAGAGGATGAGGGTGCAGGATGAGTCTGGCTTTGGTGAGCTGAGCCCCATTCCCTGTTTTTCCCCTCCTGGATGTTCATGCATCTCTCCACTTTGGCCTTAATAGTTATGTTCCCCCAGACCACACGTATGACGTGGTGACTATCGGGGCTCCCGCCGCCCACTGCCAGGGCTTCAAGAACAGCGGCCTGCGCAAGCAAATCACCAAGTTCGAGGAGGCCAAGAAACAGTGAGTACAGAACCTCACAAAGAGGTGGAACCCAGGTGGAACTGTGGTAGAACCTTGGTTAGACCTTTGTATTACGTGTGTCCTTCTTGCTGCCAATGCTCACTAATCTACTCAGCTAACAACCCTACTGACTATCTGGCTGTGTACTGGCTTGGCTTTTTAAGTCTTGTTTTTAACGGACACATTTCTAATCAAGTGAATCGTAAGTCTGCTTTTGTTAGAGAAACACCCTTGTACCTCTCCCCGTCCCCTTTTAAAATGGTATTGTAACGTTGGACTACATCGAAACATGTTTACGGTGTTTTAACAGGTTTTAACCATTAGGCAGAATGAATACCTCCATTAAACACAAACCACTGCTTTCGTCGAAACATTAACGTCATTATACAGTTGAGAATCACGTCCTGAGAATGATATTATTTATGTGGTTAATGAATGATACCCCACAACATGCTGTCAAATGCAATGCTTCTTTTATCAAATCCGTGTACGTCTGTTTTCCCTTGTTCCTGTGCTACTGCATGGTCCGTATTTTGACGGCCGACTTCCTGTCTGTTTTGCCGTTTTCTCATTGTACACTACATGCTATGCTGCTTTTAGCCTGGGCATTTCCCGTTAATTATATTTCAAAGACGATTTTCAGTTTTCTGGCTTTTTAATTTTTTCCAATTGCATCTTTATTTTCTAATCAGCGTTTATGAGGAAGAATGGTGAGTTCCTATGTACTCTGATTCTGTTCTTTAGTCATTTTATTCTGCCCACTGTTTGTTTGGTTCTTTCTGCACGGAAATGATTGTTTGTTCGCCGTCACTGAGTTTGTCGTTTAGCTGTAAGGCTGAGTCACTCAGTCACCTACCTGTGTTTCACCACTGTAAGTGTGAATCCACAATGGCCGCCTGTGAGTACCATCGTAAGCTACTGTGTATGGACAGAGGGTGATCTACAGTAGAGCGCTTGCTATGGGGTTTGAGGCATAGAACTACAGAGACCAACAGATCCATAACAATAGCATTGTACATTCTACATCTTAAACAGAGTCTGCCTCACTCTGAACATCTGTGGTTCTATGTCTAGATAGTGTTGTCTGTGTTCCAGGTGAGGAACAGGCTTGTGCATGCAGATGTGGATGCTCACCTCAGTCCCAGACCTGCAGAGTAGAATATTCCAACAGAGTTGAATTATTCAGATATGAATTGTATGCAGCCAGGTGTGTAATCTGTCAAGCAGTGTGAGAGAATGTTGCAGAAATACAATCTCCTTCAGTTCCCAGAATGCAGTGCACATTCAGTCTCACGATCCTGTGTGTGCTCTTACCATCTTTGTCTACACATCTGCGTCTATTGTCTCTTGTCTGTCTCTGTACGTGTCTACTGTCTCTGTCTGCGTCTACTGTCTGATTACTGTCTGTGTGTCTGTGACTACTGTCTGTGTGTCTGACTACTGTCTCTGTGTCTGTGTCTACGTGTCTGTGACTACTGTATGAGTGACTCATGGTAAATGCTGTGTTCTCCTAACACCCCACCCTGTCCGTCCCTGCAGCAGTGCCCTGTCCAGCTGTCAGTCTATAGTGTACATCCCCCAGGACATTGTCCGGGCCAAGGAGATCATCTCCCACATCAACACCCTGAAGACCCAGGTCAGCTACTATGCTGAGAGACTGTCCCGCGCCGCCAAGGACCGCTCTGCCAACGGTCTGGAGAGGACCCTCGCCATCCTGGCTGATAAGGTGAGGGAGAGCCTCTAGCCTGGTGCCAGGTCTGTTGGGGAAGGAGAGCCTCTAGCCTGGTACCAGGTCTGTTGGGGAAGGAGAGCCCCTGGCCTGGTGCCAGGTCTGTTGGGGAAGGAGAGCCCCTGGCCTGGTACCATGTCTGTTGGGGAAGGAGAGCCTCTAGCCTGGTACCAGGTCTGTTGGGGAAGGAGAGCCCCTGGCCTGGTACCAGGTCTGTTGGGGAAGGAGAGCCTCTAGCCTGGTACCAGGTCTGTTGGGGAAGGAGAGCCCCTGGCCTGGTACCAGGTCTGTTTGGGAAGGAGAGCCTCTAGCCTGGTACCAGGTCTGTTGGGGAAGGAGAGCCTCTAGCCGGGTACCAGGTCTGTTTGTGCTGTTTTACTGACCTTTGTGGGGTGTGTATTTTGTCTTCAGTCATAAACCCAAAGAGATTCATAAATGATTTGACCAATTTAATTTGTCATCATGTGGACAGAAGAGAATACAGAACGGCCTCTCGCTTGGCTCAATTGCCTGTGGTTCGTATGACCTTTACCCTCAGACTCGCCAGCTGGTGACGGAGTGCGACTGCAAACTGCTGGCCTCGGCCATCCAGGCACTGAACGCGGCACGCCCCGAGTTTATTGCCTCCAAGGCGTCACCCTCCGCCGACGCCACCGATCAAGTAGTCCTGCGCAACGACCGGGACACGCTGCTGGCCAAGTGGAGCGGATGCAACAGCCGCTCCTCGCTGCACGTCGACTGGCACGAGGAGGAGTGGGTAAGGCAAGGGGTCACCAGGGCTCAGGGGTTCACAGGTCAACTCCAGTTTAGCCTTCGTGGTTTAGGAGCACTTAAATACAGTTCCAGTATGTAAGGAAGAAAGCAGTGTGAGGGATTTGTTGTGTTTTTGTTTGGTTTGTTGGTCCATCAGATGTCTAGACTGGAACTCTAGATTTTATTGGCTTTTGTTTATTCTCCTCTCTCGTCTCTCCTCCCTTCTCTCCCTTCCCCTACACTATTCTTCTCTTTTGTATTCCTCCTCTTCATTCCCTCCCCCCAGGAGAAGGTGTGGGTAAATGTAGACAAGAGTCTGGAGTGTATCATCCAGCGGGTGGACAAACTCCTTCAGAAGGACCGTCTGCCTGGCGACAGCAGCCAGGGGGACACTACCCCAGACCACCAGCAGGGCGGCAGTAGTAAAAAAGGTAACCAGAGTACCAGGGCGTTCTGGATCAACCCCGACTGCATGACCCAGGAGGAGCCTTCATCATCATCATCATCATCATCACTACCTTCCTCATCATCCTCCCTCCTGCCTGCTCTCACCCTGAATCTGACTCATGCATGCCCACCCAGCCCTGACAAAAACCCATGTAGGTTTCTTTCTTCACTTCACTTCACTTCACTTGCTTTTTTGCTTTGTCATGCACATTTGTCCTATCATCATACTGCTATCATATTCGTCATATCTCAACCTATTAGAATTGGTCTACCTTGTTTTTGTGCAGTATTTTTTCTTAAACATTCCAAAGATGTATATTTCCTATTTGTGAATGGTTCATTTCTCTGTGTTAGGTAGGTCTGTCAGTGCTTGTTGTATCCTGGAGGCCAGCCAAAGTCCCGTTGCTGTAGCCTCCTATGTGTCAGCTCAGCCTATGTATTGTAGCCAGCTAGCTTATTATGTGCTTACTGTACTGTGTGTGCTGTCTGCCATGTTGCTGATGGCGCTCCCTAACCATGCATGTGGCACCTCCACCCCTTCCAGATGGCAGCCCCAGTGGCGAGGAGGATTTCCCAGGTAAGAGCTCTGTCCTCTCCCCAGCTTCTGTCTCTCTGACTGCTTCTAGCTGCAGCCCAGCTCAGTGCTACTACTTCGTCTAGCTCTATATATATTCACCGTCTGTATGACACCTCTGTTTCTAGTACCTTATCAGAAATGAAGGACTTAAAGTCCAATGTGTTGTCACATGTTATTGTCTCACATTATATGAAGGAGTTGCAGCAGCAGTTCAAGGGTCTCTCGGGATGCTTTCAGTGCAGAAGAGTACATAGTGTGTGTGTGTGTTACTGTTGTTGTTTGTGTGTGGCCCAGGGGAGTGGAGCGAGGCGCTGTACCCTCTCCTCACCACGCTGACAGAGTGTGTGGCTATGATGAGTGACAAGGCGAAGAGCTCCATGGTGTTCCTGTTGATGCAGGACAGTGCTCCTACCATCGCCATGGACCTCTCCCTGCAATACAGACGAGACGTGGTCTTCTGCCAGACGGTCAGCACAGGACACATGCAGATGCATACACACGTGTGCACGGACACCCATTAGCAAACACACATGTGCGCGTACATACAGACACACAAGCAGGGAAGTAGAATGTGTGTAAATAAATAAAAATGTATGTGACGTTGAAGTGAATGCTGATTGTTAATATACACTGAGGATACCAAAATTAGGAACAATTCCTAATATTGAGTTGCACCCCCCCTTTTGCCCTCATATGACTCAATTTGTCAGGGCATGGACTACAAGGTGTCGAAAGCGTTCCACAGGGATGCTGGCCCATGTTGACTCCAATGCTTCCGACAGTTGTCTTGTTGGCTGGATGTCCTTTGGGTGGTGGACCCTTCTTGATACACACAGGAAACTGTTGTGTGTGAAAAGCTCAGCAGCGTTGCAGTTCTTGACACACGCAAACCGATGTGCCTGACACCTACTACCATGCCTCGTTCAAAGGCACTTAAGTGTTTTGTCTTGCCCATCCACCCTCTGAATGGCACACATACACAATCCATGTCTCAATGCTTAAAAATCCTTCTTTAAACTGTCTCCTCACCTTCATCTACACTGATTGAATTGGATTTAACAAGTGACATCAATAAGGGATCATAGCTTTCACCTGGATTCACCTGGCCAGTGTCATGGAAAGAGCAGGTGTTCCTAATATTTTGTATACTCAGTGTTAATGTTAATATCGGTTTCCAGCTCACTGCCCTCATCTGTGGCTTCATCATCAAGCTGAGGAACTGTCTCCGTGACGATGGCTTCCTCAGGCAGCTCTACACCATCGGCCTGCTGGCCCAGTTTGAGTCTCTGCTCAGCACCTACGGTAAAGTACACACTCTCTCATTCTCTCTCTCTGTTTAATAATTGTTCACTTTCTCACATACCTCCCACCTCCCAGGCGAGGAGCTGTCCATGTTGGAGGACATGTCGGTAGGCATCATGGACCTACGGAACGTTACCTTCAAGGTGACCCAGGCAACCTCCAGCTCCTCCCCCGACATGCTGCCGGTCATCACTGGCAACCGGGACGGCTTCAACGTCCGCATCCCGTTGCCGGAGACCATGTTTGACGCGTTGCCGCGGGAGATCCAGAACGGCATGCTGCTGCGCGTCCAGCCGGTGCTCTTCAACGTGGGAATCAACGAACAGCAGACGCTGGCAGAGAAGTGAGCGGGGGGGAGGAATGATAGAGGGATGAAGAGTGGTGATGTCCCTGTATTGTTGACATGTGTCCTGTTTGTGACAGGTTTGGAGACACGTCTCTGCAGGAGATCATTAACCTAGAGAGTCTGGCCAGACTCAACTCCTACTATCAACAGTTCAAGGAGGTCTTACCTGAGGACTGTAAGTCACCATGAAGTAAATGGCCCTATATGGTCCTACCTGAAGTAAATGGCCCTATATGGAGAATATTGTTAAGATGTAGCCTATAACACCCCCCCCCCCCCCCCCCCCCCTCTCCTGGTCTCAGGCCTGCCCAGGTCCCGTTCCCAGACGTGTCTACCAGAGCTGCTGAGGTTCCTGGGACAGAACGTCCACGCCAGGAAGAACAAGAATGTAGACATCCTGTGGCAGGCAGCAGAGGTAGGCCCATTTTTCGCTGCAGGGCCATGAATGAATTATTGGAGATTATCCTTTCGAGTCCATTTCCTTCTGTATGGATGTTACTAATGAGGATCCAGAGCAGGCCTGAAGAATGATTTTGTAGTGAGCAGCCTGCTGTCTATTATTTCCTGGTGTCTCTCTTCCCCAGATCTGTCGTCGTCTGAACGGTGTGCGTTTCACCAGCTGTAAGAGTGCTAAGGACCGCACGGCCATGTCTGTCACCCTGGAGCAGTGTCTGATCCTACAGCACGAACATGGCATGGCCCCACAGGTCTTCTCCCAGGCCCTCGACTGCATGCGCAGGTAGGTGTCCAGCCCACTGCCTGAACTAAAATGAAACACATACATATTGCTCGCTCCATATGCTGGGACAGTGCCAACTACAGGGTCCCCTCTCCCCCATTAAAAAAAAAAAAAAAAAGAAAAAAAAACATAATATATAAAAGTTATATTTTAATTTTCTGTAATTAGCATTGGTTCCTCACGCAGCATCTGCTTGTCAGTCTGTCCAGCCAGTTTGTGGAGAATGCTCCCCCATGATGACAGAGCTCGCTTTCCATACCCCCACATCATCCCCCTATCCAGCTCTCCTCCAACCCCATCCCCCTGTTCTGACACTGCTTGCTGAGAAGATAAGAAGGGCTAGACGAAATGGAGGGTAGAAGGAACAGAAACCTTGTGTAAGGATGTGACGACTCCCAGAACAGAAGCCCTGTAGAGTACAGATCTGTTGGGTAGTAATGCAATGCTGTCCTGCAGCTCCGTGCATGGTCTCTCGCTCCTCTCTTCACCTGCCCACTTCCTGTTCCTATTTGGTATGGGGAATTTTAAGTGCATGGCTTGAGGCTGGCATACCCCCCCACCCCACCTGCTATTCAGGAAGTGAATCCAAATTCAATGACTTGACTGAAATGAAATGGATTGGAGTATAACCCCCCCCCCCCCCCCCCCCCCCATATCTGTTGTCTGTGGTATGAACATGGAGAATCACATCACTGTCTTCTCTTCTTACCTCTTGATCTTTTCTTTCCTAAAGATGCAGAACATTTCTCTTAATTTTCTCCTTTCTCTCTTTCTCTTCCTCTTTTATGACAATGTCTATCATTTCTCATGTTTTGGTTGGAATGATTTCCGTTATCCGTTTTTAATTTGGTGTGTTTCTTATCCTTGTTTGGGATTTGTTTCTGGCTGAATGGGTCTTTTCACGTTCCATTCCACTGGCTTTGTCCCTAACCTTAATGTTATCACCCCCCACCTGCACCATCACTGGTATCTCTTTGTTATCCATGGCTGATCATGGCCACCACATATCATTCATATTGTTTATTACCGTCTCCTCCACTCTTATTGGCCACTTCATCCCTGTTCTATCCATCCATCCATCCATGCCACCTGTACTTTTTGGCCCCGGCTTCTTCTCCCTCCCTCCCCCTCTCCGCAGCATTGGGACCAGGGAGGGGGTCACCCAGAAGAACCTGAGTGGCCTGTTGCCTGTGCGTGATTTCAGGCTGGACCCCAGCCTGCTGTACTCCCTGCCCCTGCTGGCCCTCAGCCCCAACCTGCTGGTCGTCTGGCTGTTCCTCAGCGTCGCCTACTTCCTGGCCAAGCTCCGCTGCAGCTGAAGGCACAGCCCCTCTGCCACCCAGCCCCACCTACTCTCGACCTCTACTCACCTCTTCTCTCTGCCCGTTCCCCCCAGTGTGTCCGTCCGTCAGTCAGTCAGGAAGAAAGGCAAAATTTAGTTTGTCAGTCAAGGAGGAAGACAGGCAGTCAGGGAGTCAGTCAGTCGCTCTATGTCAGTCTGTCTGGAGCTCAGCCGGGAGAACCCTCTGATTGGTCGAGGGCAGACCGTGTGTACCTGACTGGACTTTATGTGCGTCACTCGGGCTAAACTGCCAGCTGTTCCACCTAATGGGCAGCCAGCACTCCTCCCGCCCTGCTCTCTGTCCCAACCAATCCAGTCAGAGCAGGAGGCTGGTCTAAAGTTCTATGTGCAGTACTGTATGAGACTGTTACTGTCAGTGTTCTGACATATTTCTCAGTTTAACATCCATTGTTTTACAACAATCAAATACAAAGAGTATGGGGAGAAACTTTGAAATAAAGACGGTAAGAAGTTTTAGCTGAATTTAATGGAAGTTTTGTCCCAGTTGTCCTTGAGTATTTATAATGCAGCTTCCCAACTCATGACATGATTATAACCATGCTATTATGATAATGTGATGTCATGGATCCTTTGGTTTTGCACAGAGCTTATTTTCAGTCATGCAAATGTTCTGGCTTGCTTGACGTTTACGTCTTCCATAAGGTTTGCATACAGCATAAGCCAAGGGATGGCTTGGCCATGCAATATCAAGCTGATGTTGTTTTGATCTGGTGGCCATTTTGTTGTTGTTCCTCAGGCCTTCCTACTCTTACAGCAGGAGAGACTTGTGTCCGCTTTCACTTTAAACCAATGCACTTTTTTTAATCAACGTTGTCATCTTAATGAAGGTTATTCGCTTGTCTTGCCAATTGACACAGTTTCATCATGGTCGGAGCAATTTGAATTGACTAAATCTGGGAATGTATGATATTTCAGGGGAGCTTTGTTGGCTTGTTTGATTATGCAGTGTAGTGTTTCCGAGGTGTTTATTTTTTAGTTGATATCAGATTTCATGTCTGTACCAAGTTTCCTATTTACTATGGAGTTTGTATATATGAATTGGTTCTTTGTTAGAGAACCTATAAGTGTTGCAGTTCTAGGGAAATGACAGAGAAGATGAAGAGAATGTACATGGGCAAACCTCAAATGGCTCCCTACCACCAAATGATGCACTACCTCTGACCAGTAGTGCACTAAATATAGGGGATGATTTGAGACACAGCCCATGCTTGTTGTGCCAAATGATTTAGCCAGGTCTCAGATGCTAGATACAGGTCTTGGATCTTTATTCCAGGTCAAAGTGTTACTTCCAGATCTCCCAGCAGCCCAAATCCATCCCGCTTCCACAGAGACTCTTTGGGTTACTTCCAAGCCTTGCACTCTGGACTTCCTGGTCTCTGCTGAGAGTCCATACACCATTATCATATACAGTAGTTGCTATCTAGTCCCATAAAAACATGATTAGCTATCTAATGGTATATGCACTCATTAATATGTAGACTAGTGGTATTATCGTTTTCCAGCCCCATAGCCTCTCTCCATTTTAATCAGTATAATACCTGTCTTCAGTGCTGTGTTACGTCCCAAGACGGCCACACTCAATCCAATCTAAAGTGACCTACTAAAGAAATGGACCATCCGTCCCAAAATAGCCTCTGTGAGATTGTCACGCTTGTATTACATCCCCTCCACCCCCCATTTCCAACTTCTAGACCCCCCACAATGGAAAACTGGAGGGATTATTTTGTCCTTGTTGGTTGAGCTATATGCAAGCTTCTTATAGGCCTCTCACCTGTGTGACTGGTATGGGAGAGAGGCTGGGTTTAATGGTGTATTTAGGTTAGTTCATTGGTTTGGTTTTGAATATTCAGAGTTCTTTTTTTTTTTACTGATTTTGTGCAATGTTACTGTTTTACATTATCGACAAATACGTAGGTACATGCAGTATTTATTTCTCAGTATTCTACAGTATTTACTTTTTCAATCTTGTAAATCCATATTGTAAATAATAGAAATGTATAAAGTCAGATCATCTATTGATAAGTATGCTGGTGTAGAACTACCTCTATTGTCCCATAAAACACCATCTGACTGTCAGCCAGGGGAGGAGAGCTGAGGGACAGCCAGGGGAGGAGAGCTGAGGGACAGCCAGGGGAGGAGAGCTGAGGGACAGCCAGGGGAGGAGAGCTGAGGGACAGCCAGGGGAGGAGAGCTGAGGGACAGCCAGGGGAAAATGTGCTCCATGAGAGCAGCACCCAAGGTCTGTCCCAAATGGCACACTATTCCCTACGTAGCGCCCTATAGGCCATGGTCAAAGTAGTGTACTATATAGGGAATAGGGCACTGTTTAATAGGGAATAGGGCACTGTTTAAGACGCAACCCCAGTATGTACAATATTAGGATGTCGTTTGCTTCAACCAAATGTGAAATAGCTCGTCCTGCTGGTTGGTAATGATACTACAGAAGCTTGTCACCCAGTAGGTCCTATGAAAAGTTGGATTGCTCCGTTCTGGGGATACATGCAATTAGGAGACCATTCTTCAGTTGTAGAGAATTGCAGAATGTGCTGGTGACAGTTTGTTCTGCCGGTGTATTTAATTCCGATGAAGAAACCCACTGCGTTAAATATGTTGTAACCATAGTGATGCTAAATCCAGGAATATTCCAACTAAAACCAAGTTCATGACTCAATTCTCAAGTTTTATTTTTCTGTTTCTCTTGAATTCCTTAGCGCTTTTGACTATGGAGAATATATTTATATTGCGTTGCATTATATTTTCATGCTTGTATGTCTAAATGCTCACGTTTGCTAAATATATGTATTCTTATAGAGAGTTTGATGTGATTACATCATCTTCATGCAGGTGTCACTTTATAATGAGAGGGAGAAATTCTAGTTGCTGTTCCAGATATCTTTGTATTAACCCTTGTCTGGTACTTTGCCCAGTTCCAACCCAATATCAGGATTGCTTGGATAACCATTTATGAATATGCTCTGAAATACTATACGTTTCTCCCTTTCTCTCTAATGCTTCTCTCTGAAATAGACTTTTCTCCCTTTCTGCTTCTCTCTGAAATGGTATGCATTTCTCCCTTTCTCTCTGAAATAGTAGACTTTTCTCCCTTTCTCTCTAATGCTTCTCTCTGGAAAGTGCAATAGCAGTCAATTAGTCAGCAGCCCAAAGAATCAGCTTTAATGTTGTTATATAATAAACGTCATGCCAAATGTATCAGAGGAGAAGGTGTATACTTCACTATAGAGTATTTGAATAGTGCAGTTCTGTTTGTTTTCCCTGGAATGGAACTGTTGCATTGAAATTAGAATGTAGAACATTTAAGTCCGTGAGTTTTGCTATTGCTCTTGTTTCACTTTATCTGTGGTGCTCGTAACTCTATGTAGAAAGCACGTCTTCTGTACACAGTATTAGTGTTCTGTACCCCTCCCTCCAACATTCCGATATTCCCCATGTCCCGGAACCATCCGTCCGACCGTTCGCTTTAGCTGTTGCCCCCATGTTTCTCTGACAGTGGCGTCAATGTGTTGGTTGGTTTTTGGGTTTCTCATTGTCTTTTAACACAAGCCCTTTTTTGTTTTGTTTTCTTCACTTTGCTGTCATCCTCTCTCTCTGTGCTTGCCCTCCCTCCCTCCTCCTTTTTCCCAGTGAGGGCTGCAGACGGGAGAATACCATGAAGAACGTGGGATGTCGCAAGTATGCTTTTAACTGTCTGCAGCTCAAGGCCTTCCCCAAACATTACAGGCCCCCCGACGGAACGTTTGGGAAGGTTGAGACTTGATTTGGATCATAATATATTCTATTGTAATAGGGACAGCAACAACAATGGCAGCATAAAAAAAAAATGAATCAATGGTTAGATGGTCTTCAACCTACTGTAGCTGCAGAAGTCCTGTGGTAAATACCTGTGCACTGAATCGATGCATATTTTCCATTTCGAAGACAAATATCAAAAACCGTGGAATGGGGAAAATGCCAAACCACTACTAGTTGAGAAACGATATATAGAATTTATTCAGACCTCACATGCATACCTTTCTAGATTGTTCTGAAGTTGTAGATAAGTCAGGTGGGACTAGTAACAACACTGTCTGGTTACATCACGTTTTTAGGGTAGTCAAGATACAGCAAGGAGGTCGTTTTCCTGAAAAGACGGTCACTGATTCTTTACCACTATACACAGTGATGACTTTTAGTTCTTTTCAGAGCCTCAGGCAATCTATAGGTCACCAAACGTTCATACTGGGACGATGCTACTTCATGCTGACTATGTTGAAAGTTGTCTCTCAACCCATAGTTAACATGTAAACTGGGATTCGTACATTTGGTTGGCGTCATTGGCCAGAGCCTATGCATTTCAGAGTCCTTATTTAGGGAGTGTTTTACGTATGGACTACATTACATTTTACATTTTAGTCATTTAGCAGACGCTCTTATCCAGAGCGACTTACAGTAGAGTGCATACATTTTATTACATTTTTACATACTGAGACAAGGATATCCCTACCGGCCAAACCCTCCCTAACCCGGACGACGCTATGCCAATTGTGCGTCGCCCCACGGACCTCCCGGTTGCGGCCGGCTGCGACAGAGCCTGGGCACGAACCCAGAGACTCTGGTGGCGCAGCTAGCACTGCGATGCAGTGCCCTAGACCACTGCGCCACCCGGGAGGCTTACACATTGTGGAAGTCAAGCCAGTCTGATGGACTTGATGAAGGGTTCCTTCCCCACGTGGATTTAGCAGTACTCTAATCCTGTAGAGCAGGGGATCTTTCAACGGTTTCAGCTCCAGAATTAAATAAGAAATTGACCATCCTCCTGTGACCCAAATGGTTCACCAGCGACCCAAATGAAGACGAAATAGTGCGTGATTAGAGATGTATTCTCATAACTCACGACCCACCTCTTGCATGCCCAGGGCCCACTTTGGAACCCGACCCATAGTTTAAGAAACGTCCCACAGACTGCAATGGCAACCCAAGACCAACCAGAGCTTTCAGTGTCTGATGCGTACCTCACCTATGTACTGTTTCCCTTTTCATATCTGGAAAGCCTGCGTTTAACTTCTTTGCCAAATGAAGGGTTGTGATTGTGAATGGATTTAGCTGTGTGGCATTATCTGGCAGCTCACTGTGAAGACTTAGCACTGTCTTAAAGGGATAGTTTGGGATTTTGGCACGAGTTCACCCGGGAGTCGGGTGAAGTTAGCGGTAGTTTCGCGAGCCAATGCTAACTAGCTTAGCACAAAGATGGCCTCATTGCCAAAATCCTGAACTATTCCTTTAAGACTTAGAGTAATATGAAAAGCTATGAATGTTCTAGAAAGATCCACTTCCCTCTTTTTCCAAGTTTATTTCTGGAAAAAGTTGGGTTTGAGGGTAACAAAGGAAACATAATACATTATATAACATTGACTTGTAAAGGAAATCGAGTAGATTATTTTCTGTTCTAATGTTGAACCAAGTAAAGGCCAGTAGTAAACCATTTAAACACCCAAGAAGCACTTTTCTTTAAGATCATTTTCTGCATTTGTTGCACTGTTATTTTAGGATTGTCTTGTTGGCAGGCGTTGTTGACCAGGGTAAAAATAAATAGTCAGAATGTTATCGGTATGGGAGTTACATTGTACGTTAATCTGGAAACTGTGCTGCTCAACAACTACATATTTGTCATGTCTATTTTCACCACCAAGCGGCAATGCCGACTTTCTGTTTTGCAACATTTAATGAGATTGCAATTTGATACACAATTGAGCCAGAGGAGACTTGACCCTACAAATGAGTCGTGTGTGTGTGTGTGTATGTATCAAAGCTTCACATATAATGTTTGCTTTTCAACAGGCACCCATAAACTCAACTGTGAGATGCAGTTTGTGTACGTTTACTGTAGTGTCTTTTCATGCTCATAAATATTTTTAGTATTATTGGAAACATATTCTGCTATCTGTAGACTTTATTTTGCATTTATGTACTATACTATAGGGTATATTTCAATAAGTGTTGGGATTGGATTTGTATTTCTTTCTATTGTAATGAGCGCATATCTTGTATCCTGCACAAAGAGGATAACTGTATAGGCCTGACTGTTGCTTTAGATGAAGCTTTCATCAATATCTGACGCTAATAAAATAATGTTCAACGTCTTTGTTTTGTCTTTGTAATGGAAGACTTGAAAGTTTACATCAAGCTGTTGGAATGTTCCGTTCTTCTCATTGCAATTCATTCTATTCCAGAATCTTATCTGGGTGACTCTAGCTAGAGTGAAATGTCATCCAGCTAGGTCACAGCCACAGTAAAACAAAAGACCTTGTGTCTGGCTACTAGGATTTTTTTTTTGTTCTCTGCAAGATGCCACTTGTTATACAGTAGCAAAGCTGTAGAGATATGAAGCCAGTTATAATGTCTGTGGCGTGATCCAAAGATGTACTCATAGTCACAACTAGAAAGAAACCAGGTTCAACACATTTTGATTCCTAAAATACAGTGCTACTTGAAGACAATGGCAGCACCATTGGCATACGGCACACTATGGAGATCAGCGTCTCATTTCCAGAGGTGGCGGTAATTGGGTTTATTTTTCACTTCTCTTACAAAGGAGTGCCGGGTTGAATTCCTTGGACAACTGTCAGGCCCATAGTGGTCACGCACAATGAATGCACATCTACTCAGCCTTTAGCCCCATTTGTAACACTGTATTCTTTCTATTTGATCGTTAATATTGGACACATTTTATTTTGACTAAAACATCTCTGGAATATATAGATCACATATTCTTCCACTGTTCAGGATACGTCCATTGGTATTTTTAATACGTTTGACTGCGTTAGGAAAAGGTTTTGGGGAACTACACAGTCTGCTAAGAACACAACCTTGGCAGACATAAGCAGTCCACATTCATTGTCCACTATTACGCTCAATCACACTCCAGTCCAGACGGTGGCAGTAATACACTCAACATCTGGTTTGCACACTTCGGAACGAACAAAAAGGGGGTAATAAGAAGAACTCGGTAGCAGTGGCTGCGGTTCCGTGAAAGGACGTCTTTGTTTCGCGCAGAGGAATGGCTTCTCTTAATGTTGGGTCGACATACTCAAATTATACAGACTTTAATAATGCGGTCACCGCATTCGAAAATGAGAATTTTGTCCAGTTTTACCGCCGCGACGCAAGAACAATTGAAAAAGTCAAACGATTAAATCCAAGGCACCATTACAATCCTGAGTTGAAGTATGTGAACATACATCTGACTTGTATACACGGTGGCAGAAATTTCTTATCACATTCTAAAGGAGTGCGTCCGAAAACGAGGTAGCTAACTTCCATTTCTAGATGACTTTTTTTGCTTGTATCCATGGTCATGTAGCCTACATATCTGCTAGATCTGATGACAGGGGGCACTGTTTTGCAGCCACCGTCCGTCATAATAAGAGTATTTCAATGTAATGTTTTCCAGGACAAGAGAACATATTTTTTGTTGTTGTAGTGGGGACAGTATAAAAAAACTGTTTTTTAATTAGAAATGTATTTCGTTTTACATTGTTCGAACAATGTTAAAGTAGGCTCGTTGTCTCTACAGTACCTGCAGGGTTGGATGCCCAGCTTTAATCAAAGTCAAAACTACAGAGGATGGAGAGAGATTAGTTGTAAAGGAAATGGTCAAAATACACAACCATGAAGTCAGTGAGGTGAGTGGTCAACATAATGGGTTCAATTCCAGTTGGCAATACCATGATGCATTTTATAGTCTTCCTGTTATGATAAAATACAGTAGGACTATCACATAATAACAATTACTGGTTGATGGTTGTTCACACGTATATAAAGGAATGTTCTTGTACAGGCTGCATTCAAGCACTACCCCAAGAGGAGACAACTATGTCCGGCTGAACGCGCCAAGTGTTCAGAATTGCTGACAAAGTACGATGGCAACAAAAGTTTGGTGATCGAAGAGCTCACCAAAGTAACTGGAAAAGTCATCCTACCGAAGGACATTCACAACATTGCAGCGACAATGAACTGTCCTCCAAAATGTGAGCGAAAGAAACAAGAGGTGACCAAAGGGATTCGAATGGTGATGGACACCGACACAAAGCTAAGAGAACAGGCAAGGAAAAGGCGGCCTGGATCTGGTTAGTATTTCTGACATAATACTGGCTATTATGTTAAGGACGGAGCATTGCCATTACGTTGCCACAACGTTGGGGATGTTACACCCTCACATACAGCGGCGTAGTGGTGGTGGTTTATTTTTTTACCTGACCTCGAACAACCACCCGAAAGTCTTGTGAGCTTACACTCCGGTTCGCTACGTGGACTCCAGTGGTAATCCGCTTGGTAATAACAGGCTACAGTTTACCAACCTTTTGACCTGTGTATCCACCTACATGCGCAGGACATTGGTCCATGGGTTTCGTGTAGCACAGAACCATGAGAAATATAGTTATATTTCTATGCACAGAACGTTAGCCCGGTCAATTCCAAAAATGCATTGAGAAGCCAGTTCCAACAGCAAAATGTATAGCTGGCAGGGTTACACATGGGGTTTCCATATAGGCAATATCAGATATTCTTTACGGCTGCTCGACTCAGCCTGATAACTTATGATTCAATTCCTATACTGTACTGTGTGTCTTCTCCATTCATTCCGATATCAAGGTGCATGACAAGGTGTAGCAGACATGCTTTAGTCTTTCAAAGAAGACACGTCCGCAGCGACAGTCAAACTATCGTCAAGCACAATCTTGCGGGTAAAGAAATTGTTGACAAACTTAGATTTTGGAGTGTAATGTCCCATTTAATGTTACTGCTGTTTTGACTATGTCATTGAATGCACCTCTAAGCGTTCAAGGATCCGAGGAGGTCCGAGAAGAAACTGGTGCTTGACGTGGACACGGGGGTGGATGACGCTCAGGCCATCATGATGGCTCTCGCAGCCCCCAACGTGGAGGTCCTGGGGATCACCTGTGTAAGCGGCAACACCTCCCTGGAAAACTCCTGCAGGAACACACTGCGCGTCCTCAAGGTCTGCCAGAGACTTGAGGTAGGCCTGGTGGAAAGACTGCTCACTTCGTTACGAATCAAATCGTTGTTTAATGATCATACAATTTTGGTGGTAAGCTTATGCTCTATTATAGACTAATATCAGTGTGTATTATATCTGCTGTGTTGCGTTAGATCCCAGTGTTCAGTGGAGCTGCGGAGCCTCTGGTGGGCCACCCCCTGTCGGCAGGCTCCTTCCACGGGCAGGATGGGCTGGGGGACGCCCCTGACCCAGATGCCCCGGGCCTGGAGCTGCTGCAGACAGAAGGGGCTGTGGAAGCCATCATCAGGCTGGTCAATGAGAACCCTGGAGAGGTCGGTACAAAAGGGTTCGGTTCCTAGGCTAAAACCAAACCCCAGCACCCCTAGATCTATAAGAAATGTCTTTGCATTGGGGCTTGGAATCCAAACAAGGTATTTTGGTATTTTACTAGGATCCCCATTAGCTGTTGCAAAAGCAGCAGCTACTCTTCCTGGTGTCCACACAAAACATGAAACATAATACAGAATGACATAATACAGACCATCATTAGTCAAGAACAGCTCAAGGACAGAACTACATACATTTAAAGAAAGGCACATGTAGCCTACATATCAATGCATACACACAAACTATCTAGGTCAAATAGGGGAGAGGCGTTGTGCCACGAGGTGTCGCTTTATTTTTTAAATCCAGGTTTGCTGTTTATTTGAGCAATATGAGATGGAAGGAAGTTCCATGCAATAAGGGCTCAATATAATACTGTACATTTTCTTGAATTTCTTCTGGATTTGGGGACTATGAGAAGACCCGTGGTGGCATGTCTGGTGGGATAAGTGTGTGTGTGTGTGTGTGTGTGTGTGTCAGAGCTGTGTGTAAGTTGACTATGGAAACAATTTGGGATTTTCAACACATTGTTTCTTAAAAAGAAGTGATGCAGTCAGTCTCTCCTCAACTCTTAGCCAAGAGAGACTGGCATGCATAGTATTTATATCAGCCCTCTGATTACAATGAAGAGCAAAACGTGCCGCTCTGTTCTGGGCCAGCTGCAGCTTAACTAGGTCTTTCCTTGCAGCACTGGACCACACGACTGGACAATGATTAAGATTAGACAAAACTATAGCCTGCAGAAATTGCTTTTTGGAGTGTGGTGTCAAAAAAGCAGAGCATCTCTTTATTACGGCTAGACCTCTCCCCATCTTTGCAATCATTGAATCTATCATTTTGACCATGACAGTTTACAACCTAAGGTAACTCCGTCTCCTCAACTTGTTTAACAGCCACACCATTCATTACCAGATTCAGCTGAGGTCTAGCACTTAATGAATGATTTGTACCAAATACAATGCTCTTAGTTTGAGATGCTCAGGACCAGTTTATAACAAGGACTAGTGCTTCGTTGACCATTCATTGTAGATGGATTGACTCAGTGTTGTTTCTCTGTCTAGGTGTGCCTGGTAGCTATGGCCCCGTTGACCAACCTGGCCCTTGCAGTGAAGATTGACCCCACCCTCCCTCAGAAACTCAAAGGTCTCTTCATCATGGGAGGCAACACTGACTGTAAGGGGTTTATGTCTATAATGCAATTTGCATAGGCCTAGTGACTTGTTATCAACATACTTTGTCATACAGTCAATTGACCTGGTAGGATGTTATGAAATGATATAAATAATAATTACCTAATAATAACGTATTTGTTTCTTGGATATTGTTATTTGTGTTTGCAGCGAGGGGGAACACCACAGTGTGTGGAGAGTTCAACTTTGCTGCCGACCCGGAGGCTGCTTACATCGTCCTGAACCGCTTCTTCTGTCCAACCTACATCGCTACCTGGGAGTTCTGCTGTGAGAACAAGCTACCATGGGTAAGACCACAGGTTCTGGTCATCTACCTATACAGACTAAATAAAGGCTCACACACTACCAGGCTAATTGTAAGCACTGGTCCAGCTCTCACATCAGAGCAGATGGGAGGAAATGAGACAAGGAGAGGTGGCCACTTTCAATTATTGAGATGCATCCACTGGCTTACTCAGACAATTCATTACTATCGAAATATCTCTTGCAGCCTTTTTACAAAGATTTTACATACATTTTGTTTGAGCAAATTGATTTGTCTTTTCTCCAAACCCACTTGTCCCATCCGTCTCTAATCTGCACCCTGCAGTCGTTCTGTGACAACTGGCTGGCCCAGGACTCAGACAAGGCCCGCTTCATGAAGAGCATCTTCAAACACACCACGGACACCGTGGCCACTTGTGCTCGCTACCAACGGGAGATGACGGCTGGCCCGGGTTTCGTGTCGTGCGACTCGTACGCCATGGCGGCGGCCATCGATGACAGTTTTGTGTGGGTGTCTGAGCCGGTGGCCGTTACCGTGGAGCTTCAGGGGACCTACACCCGGGGCATGATGGTCCTGGACAAGCTGGGAGTCCTGGAGAAGGAGCACCAAGTTCTCATCATGAGGACGGTGGACCTGGAGAGCTTCAAGGGGATGTTGATGGACTCCCTGAAGTAATAAGCGCTGGGCTGGGAACTACACCTATACCGCTGTCCCATATTGCTTTCAATTGTTTATTTTTGGGGAGGGCTCAAATTCCACTCTTCGTAATGAGTTTTGTACAGATAGATCTTGATAAGAGGGAGACAGTTTGAGGTGGTGGATATGTCTGTATCACCATCAATCATTTTACATTATCAGGAAATAAATGTTCTACAATGTTAATTTTTTGATATTGTCTTACTATATTACAGCAAATGTCATCAGTTACTTGTTTTAGATTGCATTTCTTTCCTGTTAATGAAAAGGGGGATGAAGTAAAACCTCTTTATTGAAAGTGCTCAGGAATGTACACTCAGAGAAACGCCCCTTAATCCAATTGAAATACAAATTCATTACTTCTATTTCTCTTCAATAAACAAGATTTTCAGTACGTCATATTTAAAAATAAGAAAAGAAAACAAACCGAGATATAATCTTAAAAACAATCCACGATTTGTGTATCTTACAGCCAAAGTATTATTTACAAAGTATACAAAACTGCATCACCCCATCCAATCACATTCCAGAATGAAAGCATTGTCCATGAGTCCCCCGCCTGTCTGTGGGCTCTGGTCCTGACTCCAGAGTGTCTACTGGACGCGGTACTTGTAGAACCAGCAGAGGCCCTTGGTGAAGTTCCATCCCAGGGAGAGAGAGATGATGTAGAGGAGAACTAGCAGGGCGAAGGGGTAGAGCAGAACCACTGTGTTCTGCAGTTGGGGCAATGCTGAGGGACAGTGAGAGAGGAACTGGAGTAAATATACAGTTGGTAGACGTAACCATTGTTAGAGGGTCTGATGGTTTCACCCCCAGTGAACTATCCCTTTAAAGGTGAAGCATCCGCTTGTCGTTTCCACTCACTACCAAATATGGCAGTGAGAGGAAGCGGCAGGTAGCCTAGTGGTTAAGAGCATTGGGACAGTAACCGAAAGGGTCCTGGTTTGAATCCCTGAGCCGATTAGGTGGGGGAAATATGTCTATGCCCTTGAGCAAGGCACTTAACCCTGATTACTCTGGATAATAGCATCTGCTAAATGACTGAAATGTAAAATGAAGCCCAGTGGCTAGCAGAGGAAGGATGACCGACATTCTGCAAGTTTTGAAACATTTGATCTCAATACAGTTTTCTGTTCCCAAAACTAGAATCTGTTATGAACAGAGTGGACTAAGTCTTATAGACTTTACCCTTTGCCAAAGTTGTAAAAAACCACATTGTTTAGAAGGAGTGCAAAGGCGAATTGAGTTACAGCACATGGGCACTTAACGGAAATATGCAGATGCATGCTAGAACGGGCCAATAGGATCCATCTAGCTCGTGCTTGGCTATAGATAAAACTGTTATAGGGGGCCTCACCGTTGTATCCCAGGAATGTGATGTATAGATAGTAGCTGATGGCTGTCAGCCACAGACTGTTCCCTACAAAGTACCCCAGGAACCAGTCTGAGTTTATCACTACGATATCTGAAACAAACAGCAGAGATCAGACACCGTTACAACATAACATGTTAGAAATGTGTAATAACAAGTCTGCACTCACGGTTTATAAAGAAGAGCTGTAGGAAGTGCAGGATGACAAGCAGGGGGTAGAAGGCATTGAGATGCACATCGAATGCGTAGCCCCACTCTACATCATAGTCCTTACTGGGCGGCTTCAGCAGGTACTTATTGGTGATGAACCTGGGGATACAGCAGACAGGAAAGGGCCTTTAGAAGAGCATGGGGAAGGACCAGCATTTAAACATTTGCACAGCCCGAAGACAACCTCTAGCCTGTATCTGAAGGGACCAGATAGACATACACACAATATGATGCTTCCAGCCATTCCATATACCTTACGTCCATCTAGCTCTTTCTGTAAATCTCTACTCACCACATGAGTGTGGAGATGAGCAGACCCACGCCGATGCAGTCTATGAACACCACCCACAGCAGCAGCTTCAGAGTCTCCACAAAGCCCATGTCCAGCACCAGCCCAAAGCCCACTGTGGACACTACACACAGAGGACGAGGGACAAAAGCATAAAGATGATAATATTGTAAATTGTAATATATTTGTTATTTATTAGGATCCCAATTAGCTGCTGGAAAACCATCAGCTACTCTTCCTGGGGTCCACATAAAGCATAGTAAAGGACTGAAATACAGGCATTTAAAATGACACACAGCGTACATATCAGTACATACAATATCTAGGTCTAATACATAGTACAATGCAAGTTACAATACAAGCTATATAAAATGGCTGTCTCTCTTCACAGTCCCCTTTGTGCAGTAAGGTGTGCTATCTGTTTTTTTACCTGGGGTGGCAGAGAGTTCCATGTAGTCATGGCTCTATTTAATACTGTGTGTTTCCCAGCCTCTGTTCTGGACCTGGGGACTGAACAGACCTCTGTTTGCATGTCTAGTGTTGTACCGGTTAGTGTCCGAACTGGTTGAACAGACAGTTTGGTACCTTCAACATCAATATCTCGTACAAAGACCAATAGTGATGCAGTCAATCTTTCCTCAACTTTGAGCCAGGAGAGACTGACATGCACGTTACTGACACTTTCCCTCCATGTATATCTAAGTGAGATACGGGCTGCTTTGTTCTGGACCAAATGCAATTTACCCATGTCCTTCTTTGCCGCACATGACCACACAACTGGGCAGAAGTCCAGGTGCGGCAAAACTAGGGCCTGTAGGACCTGTCTGGACGACAGATGTCAAAAGGCTGAGCAAACCCCTATCACGGACAAACCTCTTCCCATTTAAGCAACCATTTAGTCTACATGTTTTGACCATGACAGCTTGCTATCTAGGGTTACACCCAGCAGTTTAGTCTCCTCAACTTGCTCAATAGCCACATTATTCAATAATAGATCTAAACGAGGTTTAGCATTGAGCGAGTGATTTGTCCCAAAAATGGTGCTTTTCGTTTGAGATATTTAGCACCAGCCTATTGCTAGTTAGCCATTGTAAAACTGGCTGGAGCTCTGTGTTAAGTGTCTGTTATTTATTTTACTGTATAAGTCTAACAAAAACAGCTCCCACAATCTTCTTACTATTAATTTCTTTCAGTCATTCGTCAGTTTTTTATTTATTTTACTAGGCAAGTCAGTTAAAGACAAACTCTTATTTTCAATGACGGCCTAGGAACAGTGGGTTAACTGCCAACTGCCTTGTTCAGGGGCAGAACGACCGATTTTTACCTCGTCAGCTCGGGGATTCGATCTTGCAACCTTCCGGTTACTAGTCCAACGCTCTAACCACTAGGCGACCTGCCGAGCATGTGGAGTAACTGATCATCAAAACATTTCCTTGAGACTGCACAGTCTCATCACAACCTCTTTATGTCTCTGATCTGTTTTCATCACATGTGAGATGAGACCAAGTCAATGGAAAGAGGGTCCCATAGCCAGGCATTAATACTCCAAATGATACATTCATTCCTGTTTGATTGCTGGTTACATCCGATACAGAAAGCCTTATTGCATCCTATTTTGAGTTTGTTAATGATTTCTGTTGCTGCTTCATTTCTAATCAAAGCTTTAATATGATGCTTTAAAGGTGCTTTGCTTTTTGTTGGGTTGTGCATTTTTATACTTTCTCTAAATTGCAAAGTTATTTTAGTGGTCAAACTATTGCTACACAGTTCCCACTTCTTGTTTTTATAAAGCACACTTGTTCAGAAAGGGCAGTGATTGTTATAGATCGACTGCTGTGAAAAACACCCAAGATACTGACCACAGAGCCAGATGCTGAGTAACACCAGGAAGGCAGGGTCGTCTCTGGCCCACTGGTCCTTGGTCTGCTTCCTGTAGTGGAAGTTACGATAGACTCTCTGTGGGGAGGTGAACAGGTAGAGCATCTGCCACACAGCAAACTCAAAGTCCATGGCTTTGAAGTGCAGCAGCCTCCTCAGGTATTTGTAGCGCTTGGCGCCCGCTGTGTGGCGTGCCGCATCGCGGGCACTCAGGCTTCCGTTCTGCGGCGAGGTGGTCGGCAACATAGTGCTTGGAAACACAGAAAGCATCACGATGACCAAATCAGAGCCATAGATATACAGAATTTGATTTACAGTGGAGGTGCAGTCTTCCCTTTCTCCCTGCATAGGCCTCACCTGGTGACACAGTACTGTCAGCTTATGTCAACATCCAAGAACCTGTACAATATTGACTTTTACCATGCAATTACATTAAGTCATTGCAACAGTCACATTGATTATCTCCTAAATGACCTTGTCCATCCTGTCAGTCTGTCTGCGGTAGTTTAGTGTGGACATCTTACTAGCTATCTGATATGTCTGTAACAGACTCTCCAGCAGTCACGACAGATAGTGTGATATACTGTGCTCAGATCTTTGTTGACATGCCAGGCTAACAGACTAGTAGTAGCTAACTAGATGGCTCTTGAAAGCTAACGTCAGCTGGCAAATTGTGGTTTTCCGTGCCAACAATATTGTTTAAACTAAAGTAATTTGTGCCAGCGAGTATCAAAAGACAAACGTTAGACTAAACAAAGTAGCTAGCTATGGCTAGCTGACGTTAGGTCGGTGGCATAGACCCTTTGATGTACATGTAATTGGCTGGCCTTAGTAGCACGTTAGACAAGACTACAACTGAATGTATGGTTTAGTTGCAAACTGAGATAAGAATGTTGGAATAAACGTACCTACTGAACCTCCTATTTTTAGAAGAAAGTTCCTTTTCCTCAGTAAAAAATATCTCTTCCGGACAACTGAACACGTAGAAACTTCCGGTAAGGGACCAAGAGGTGCTTCGACATTGCATCTTGGGAATTGTAGTCAGAAAGAAATTAAACAAGCTTTGTTGTAGTACAATCTATCATAACATATCACCACTCCCCTCTGACATAGCCAAAATAAAAGTATGGATATGGATTTTTGCATGTGTTTTAAAATTAAACAGACAGTATAATGAATATGCGTGTGAAAGCAGTATAGCATAGGTGATTCAGAGTGTTTATTAGTCACATGTACAGGGTTGCAGGTGTGAGTGAAAATCTTAGGCTTTGAGCTCCAACATGCAGGAAATGTCGATGGGTGGAGTACTGGGGGGCGGTGCGAATGTCCATAGGTGGAGTAGCAGGGGGGAGGGGGGAGCGGGTTGCAGGTACCTGACTAGTGGTGGCTATTCAGCAGTCTGATGGTCTGAGGGTAGAAACTATTGGCCAGTCTTTCAGTTTTTGCCATGATGCTCCTGTACTGCCCACTTCTGAGTGATTGAAGCAGGTAGAACAGGGCATGGCTTGGGTGGCTGGGGTCCCTGATGATCTTCTTGGCATTCCTGCGACACCTGGTCTTGTAAACTCAGCAAAAAAAGAAACAGGACCCTGTCTTTCAAAGATAATTCGTTAAAATCCAAATAACTTCACAGATCTTCATTGTAAAGGGTTTAAACACTGTTTCCCATGCTTGTTCAATGAACCATAAACAATTAATGAACATGCACCTGTGGAACGGTCGTTAAGACACTAACAGCTTACAGACAGTAGGCAATTAAGGTCACAGTTCGAAAGTTTAGGACACTAAAGAGGCCTTTCTACTGACTCTGAAAAACACCAAAAGAAAGATGTCCAGGGTCCCTGCTCATCTGCGTGAACGTGCCTTAGACATGCTGCAAGTAGGCATGAGGACTGCAAATGTGGCCAGGGCAATAAATTGCAATGTCCGTACTGTGAGACGCCTAAGACAGCACTACAGGGAGATAGGGCGGACAGCAGATCGTCCTCGCAGTGGCAGACCACGTGTAACAACACCTGCACAGGATCGGTACATCCGAACATCACACCTGCGGGACAGGTACAGGATGGCAACAACCACTGCCCGAGTTACACCAGGAACGCACAATCCCTCCATCAGTGCCCAAACTGTCCGCAATAGGCTGAGAGAGGCTGGACTGAGGGCTTGTAGGTCTGTTGTAAGCCAGGTCCTCACCAGACATCACCGGCAACAACATCGCCTATGGGCACAAACCCACCGTCGCTGGACGAGACAGGACTGGCAAAAAGTGCTCTTCACTGACGAGTCGCGGTTTTGGCTCACCAGGGGTGATGGTCGGATTTGCGTTTATCGTCGAAGGAATGAGCATTACACCGAGGCCTGTACTCTGGAGCGGGATCGATTTGGCGGTGGAGGGTCCGTCATGGTCTGGGGCGGTGTGTCACAGCATCATCGGTCTGAGCTTGTTGTCATTGCAGGCAATCTCAACGCTGTGCGTTACAGGGAAGACATCCTCCTCCCTCATGTGGTACCCTTCTGCAGGCTCATCCTGACATGACCCTCCAGCATGACAATGCCACCAGCCATACTGCTCGTTCTGAGCGTGATTTCCTGCAAGACAGGAATGTCAGTGTTCTGACATGGCCAGCGAAGAGCGTGGATCTCAGTCCCATTGAGCACGTCTGGGACCTGTTGGATCGGAGGGTGAGGGCTAGGGTCATTCCCCCCAGAAATGTCAGTCAATTGCAGGTGCCTTGGCGGAAGAGTGGGGTAACATCTCACAGCAAGAACTGGCAAGTCTGGTGCAGTCCATGAGGAGGAGATACATTGCAGTACTTAATGCAGCTGGTGGCCACACCAGATACTGACTGTTACTTTTGATTTTGACCCCCCCTTTGTTCAGGGAGACATTATTCCATTTCTGTTAGTCACATGTCTGTGGAACTTGTTCAGTTTATGTCTCAGTTGTTGAATCTTATGTTCATACAAATATTTACACATGTTAAGTTTGCTGAAAATAAACACAGTTGACAGTGAGAGGACGTTTTTTTTTTTGCTGAGTTTAGGTGCTCTGTAGAGCATGCAGTGTGCACGCAATGGTGAGTTCGGCTGCACATATCAACCTATGAAGAGTCTTGCGGTCCGCGGCGGTGGAGTTGCCGTACCAGGCTGTGATGCAGCCCGACAGAATGCTCTCGATGGTGCTCCTGTAGAACACTGTGAGGGCCCTCGGGGACAGGCCGAATTTCTTCAGCATTCTGAAGTTGAAGAATCTCTGTCTTGCCTTCTTCACTATGGTGTTCGTGTGGTTAGACCATTTCAGATTCTCTGAGATATGTACGCCAAGGAATTTGCAGTTATTGACCATTTCCACGGTGGCTCCATTGATGAGGCAACCCCATTGTGGTTGATAATAGCTCATTGATGATTGATTGAGCCCACACAATTCAAACTAGTCAGAATACAATTGACAGTATATTTATTCCAGACAACAGGGATCTAGCATGGAGTGATATGTCAAAAGCAGTGAAAAAACTGAAGCGGAGTTTGAACCAGCAACTTTTATGGCCCTCTTGTGCCATAAAAGTCCAGACCTCTTGGTTTAGTGTTGTTATACGCAGAAGTTTAGCATCAGTCTGGCTGATGTGAAATATAAGTAATTTTTTTAATTTAATGGTTAGAAGAGTAAGGCACAGTAATGGGAAATGGGTTTTAAACTCATACTCTGTATCCAGTAGGTTCAAGTAACACAGTCAGCAACAAATCATGATTTTATTTCAGTCTTCTTCTTACTCTCTTTAGGAACCCCTTTACCTCCCTCACACACACACACACACACACACACACACACACACACACACACACACACACACACACACACACACACACACACACACACACACACAGACACACACAGACACACACAGACACCCACGTGCACTTCTCAGTCCATAGTCTTGTCACTCCAGGCCAGAGATTTCCTCTTGGCAAGTTCCATCCAGGTTGGCTGACCCCGGTGTGACAATGATGATGATGATGATGATGAAGAAGGTATCTCAGGCTTTGCGATGTGAATCTCAATTTGACCATTGCTAGATTCCTCCTAAGATAAAATACAGAGATGACATATTACTAACTAAACTGACCACATTACATCTTAGTTACAAAATGAAGACTTAATCTGATTGAGTCAGTTGTTTTTCCTCACCACGTGAACTGACCGGGAAAAACGTCTGACCCTAGTGGGGGCACAGTCAAATATTTACCATAGTCCCAGTCGGGAGCGCTCTTTCTGTCCATTTCTCCACAGGCATCTTCTCAGCTCTCTTCAGAGACCTGGAGGATCTCTCAGACGCTCCTCGTAGAGTTGGTCTGGTTGGTATGTGAGGTTGGGAGGACGGTTGTGTCAGCTGTTGAGCAGTTCCTTGTGGTGTCGGTTGTGATGCTGTTTGTGTGTTAGGCTGATCTGAAGGCCATGTTGTGAGTGTAGCTGTCAGTTGCATTCCCCGTAGGATTGGTCTACCGCTTGGTATTGGTTGAGATGGTGGTTGTACCACTGGGGCTGATGTTTGTTTTTGCGAGGCTGTTTTTGTGCTTGGCTGTGATTGTGATGGAGGTTGTGTTGATGGCTGAGCTGTTGGTTGTAATCTAGGCTGTGGGGCTGGGGTTGGAGCTGGCCGTGGTGATGGGGTGTACTGGGGCGTTGTTGTCCCCCCTGTCCCCCCTGTCCCAGGCTCTGTCTCTGGACTGAGATGCTGTTGGAGACTCCTGGTCTTTTCCCGGGCCATGGACATCCAGACAGGCTCCGATCCAGCTGACCCATTAGACCCAGGGGTCTCAGCCCCTCTTGGGAGCCCCAGAGCAGGTCTGGAGGATGGGCCTTTGTCTGAGGAACAATGGGTGACATTATTGAAATCAAATCAAACTTTATTTAAAGTGTATTTAAAAGATACTGTGGTGTTTGAGGACTGGAGTTGTGAATCCATTATTTAATCAGATCATCTTAATTTATTCTGTGGTTAATTTGGTTTGGTTCGATATTGGCAATATTATGATTGAGGTCAAACAGAGATCTTATTACAAACAGTGCCCCTGTAATTATTTGGACAGTGAAGCATGTTTTCTTCTTTTAGCTCTATAGTCCAAATTTTGGATTTTAAATTAAACAATGACTATGAGGTTTAAGTACAGACTGTGAGCTTTAATTTGAGGGTATGTTCATCCATATCGGGTGAACCGTTTAGAAATTACAGCAGTTTTTGTACATAGCCCCCCCATTTTAAGGTGAGCGAAAGTATTGGGACAAATTCACTTATGTGTATTAAAGTAGTAAAAAGTTAAGTATTTGGTCCCATATTCATAGCACGCAATGACTACATCAAGCTTGTGACTGCACATTTGTAAATTTTTTGTTTGTTTTGGTTGTGTTTCAGATTATTTTGTGCCCAATAGAAATGAATGGAAAAAAATGTATTGATTCACTTTTATTGAAAATAAGAATAGAATATGTTTCTAAACACTTCTACATGAATGTGGATGCTACCATGATATATGGATAATGCTGAATGATTCATCAATAATGATGAGTGAGAACGTTACAGATGCTCAAATATCATACCCCCCAAAAATGTAATGGTGAGAGGTTAGCATGTCTTGGGGGTATGATATTAGTGCATCTGTAACTTTCTTACTTATTCACGATTCATTCAGGATTATCAGTAATCATGGTATCATCCACATTAATGTAGAAGTGTTTAGAAACATATTCTATTCTTATTTACAATAAAAGTGACTCAAGAATGACACAATTCATTTTTTACCATTAATTTCTATTGGGCACAAAATAATCTGAAACACAACCAAAATAAGCAGCAAATGTATGCATCCAGCAAATTTGTAGAGTCACAAGATTTATGTAGTCATTGAATGCTAGGAATATGGGACCCAATACAAAACATTTTACTACTTTAATAACCATACAGTGGGGCAAAAAAGTATTTAGTCAGCCACCAATTGTGCAAGTTCTCCCACTTAAAACTTTTATACTGATAACAAGTTCAAACAGGTGCCATTAATACAGGTAACGAGTGGAGGACAGAGGAGCCTCTTACAGGTCTGTGAGGTCTCATTTTGTCTGTCATAGTTGAAGTGTACCTATGATGAAAATTACAGGCCTCTCTCATCTTTTTAAGTGGGAGAACTTGCACAATTGGTGGCTGACTAAATACTTTTTTGCCCCACTGTATACGTGAATTTGTCCCAATACTTTTGCTCACCTAAAATGGGAGGACTATGTACAAAAAGTGTTGTAATTTCTAAATGGTTCACCTGTAATGGGTGAAAATACCCCGAAATTAGAGCTGAAAGTCTGCACTTTAACCTCATAGTCATTGTATCATTTCAAATCCAAACTTTTGGAGTATAGAACCAAAGGACGAAAAAATGCTTCACTGTCCCAATAATTACAGAGGGCACATATTATTATACAGATCTGGATCCAGTTTTGATTGGAGGGGAAATTGCCCACTCTGATTCAGAAGTGCTCATTATACTGTAACTACTATTGTATGATTATTAGAGAAGTGTTCAGTGGTTCAGTAGATATATGTTACCTGGGTCTAAAAAGGCATCTACTACCAGGTCAGTATCATCATCATCTAAGGATAGAACCAAGACAGTGTCTAGAGGTGAGTACATGCTATTGAAACAGGGCCCTCAGTAGACTGACATAGCTGCAACCGTGTGAGCTAGAACACCTTGTTAGTGCAAAGTTAGTTAGTGCATAGTCCAAGTTAATAGTTATTCAATATAGACTCAGCGATATGACGTAGATTCAGAAAGTAAACAGCATAGTGGGTCAATTTCCGCAACAACTCAGAGCGTTGAACGCGAGGCTCAACTTCTCCGCTGAACTATCGACGACGTTCTAGAGGACATACGTACCTTGGTTCTCGTTGAGTCTGTTTCTATCAGGGGTGTATGAGGGGGGGCAGTCAGACACTTGTGACGGGCCCTTCCTCAAAGCCTTATTTGCCAAGTCACCCCTGACCTTTGAACTTGTGCCAATTTCGCCTTTGACTGGTTCTGCAGTTGTTGAGACAATATGACACTTAACCCTGAATTCTTGGTCCCTTTGCAAGCGATACTTCAGAGACTGAGAAGTGGTGCGCAGCTTCACTCCGAAAGCACTCCTCCTCTCCTGCTCCTGCTCCTGCTCCTTCTCCTGCTCCTGCTCCTGCTCCTCATTTCCCTCACTCTGCCCATCCCTTTTCTCTCCTCCCTTCAGTCCTGTCTCCTCCACTACTTCTACTTCTGTTTGTACTTTTCTCTCCTGAGGTGCGGGTTGTGGTTGGTTTTCCTTCAGGCCTTTAAATGTGGCCTGCTCTGGTTTTACCTCTTGCCTTCTGACAGACTCCTGATGAGGGTTTTTGGTCACAAAACCCTCCCCTCCTTTTCCTTCTGCATTCATCTCCTCGTTTCTCGTCCCTGTGTGGGCACTGCCAGTGGCGCTCTTGGAACGCTGTCTTGAGGAGGAGATGGAGAAACTGTTTGCTCTAGGCAGTGTGTCTTCGTGGCCAGTAGGTTGCCCTGTCGTCCTCTGCATCATGTCCAATTTGGAGGTTTCTTCATTAACGCCCGACAGTGGGACTGCTGTAGTCTCTCTGACAGACTCTCTCTCAAAAGCAGGTCTCTGTGTTTGTCTTATAACGCGAGGGGCAGGGGTAGGTAGAGCAGAGTGGTGTGTAGAGCTGCTGGTGTCTGCTAGGCTCACACCCTGTGTGTTTCTGCTCAACCTGTCTCCCTTGTTAGAGGTGGCTGGGGTCATATTCTCTTCTGGCTTCTCTTTTGATGGCAGTTGATTTGTGGTGGAAGTGACATTATTTGATCCATAGACAGGACTGAGAGGCCTGGAGAGGGTCTTTTCAGATGTAGACCCAGGCCGACTTCCCTGGTCTGAATTATCCTGGATGAGAGTTCTTGGGCGTTTGACCCGGATAGGTTCCAGGGGCTTCTGTGGCTCCTCCACTGCTGCTGAAGGGGGAGTGGGCAGGCTCGGGGTCTCCAGGATGGAGGTTTTGGTCATGGGTTCTGGTAGAGGAGAGGTCATAGCCTGGAGGTAGAGAGGGTTGGTGGTGATGCGTCCCTCTGTCTCGGAGGACTCTTGTCTCTGTAATACCTCTTTCTGACCACCAGGGGGTACTGACTGCCAGGGCTTCTCCTCAGAGTCTTTTGGAGATGAAGAGAACGGCCGCTCCCTCTCCTCCTCTTCCTCTCTGTCCTCGTCCTCCGTTCCATCCTGCTCTTCCTCCCTCTCAGACAGGGGCTGGTCAGGGTCCAGGTCACTCAGGCTCTCTGAGCCAAGTCTGCTTGCTCTCTAGTAATGACACAGACAAGATAAACAGCCCGTTAAACCATGGTCTTATATTTACACTGTAATCAAGGTATTAGAGATTGAAATGCTGCCCAGTACCCACTATGTGGTGTTTTGATGTTACACTATACAGTGAGATCTTACCAGGGGACCTTTCCTTCCCTTGGCGCTGGCCCTCTGGTTCCTGGGTTTAACAGACATGCGGTGACGGGCGGCAGAGCTGTCCAGGCTAGGAGTGTACTGGGCTGGGCTGGTGAAGTCCACTGTAGGGGAGGGCTCTGGATCACAGGGGGAAGCAGGATTCGGGGAGAGAGGACGGGAGGAGGGCTGGGAGAGGCACTGAGGAGAAAGTAGAAAAGCACATTAACAACTGAAATGGACCCAACAAACATGTTTTCAGTGAATGTTGTTAGGATGATCAGTATGTGAATGTGGGATGTGGTGTAATGCAGACAGGAAGTTGCATCACCTGCTCCTCCTCCTCACTTCCTGTCCCTGCTAAACTCAGAGAGCTATGGTGCCTGTGAGTGTTAGGGAACTAGGGATGGAATGGAGGGAGAGGTGTCAATCAGTCAGTCACACAAGGTGGTGGAAGAGTAATGCAGCATGATGATGATAATGATAATGGTGATGATTACATTGTGTTTTGTTTGCAAGTGTACCAACAGATTCTACTGACTACAGCAAGGTTTGTTCTCTAAAAATAGATATTATCTCAATGAGACTATCCTGGATAAATACAAGTTAGATCAATTGTATCTATGTGTGTGCAGTATATGTGATCAGCCCCATTCACCTTGTAGGAAGGCCCCTGTGCTGTTCGGTCATGGAACAAGATCTCTGGAGGGCTCTGGGGTAAACCATCATCCTCAGAGGTGGCTCCGGAATCTTCCATTCTCTTTCCAGGGATCAGCAAGGGGGGAGGGCCCAGACACATGTTCTGCCGCTGCAGTTTCAGCTGCCCAATCAGAAACAGTGCATGTGTGATGAGCACACTCCGGGACCAATCACAACAGTAGATTAGACTATAAGGACCCTCCCACCTACGGATTCACCTGCAGTTCTCTTATCCTGCTGTGTACGTTCTCCTGAGACAGAACCCTCGTCGGCTCAGAGGAGCTCTGTGATTGGTCAGCCAGGAAGATGCTGTCATGTGACAGAGCTCTGGACCCCAGTGTATTTGGACCGCCCCTGTAAGTGACACAGGTCAAAAAATATGTTTACTACATACATACAGTATTTCCCAGTGGACATGCTACTTAAACTTGATAATTTGATCAACTTGATATGCTACTATTTCCAGTGAGTGAAAGAGGTCAGATGCTTACAAACAGTCATCCTCTGAGTCGTCGTCCCCCGGAGCTATGACATCAGCAGTGAAATCACTGGCGGACTGGCTCTGCTTCATCAGTCCTTCAGTCTCCTTCCTCTTCAGACGGCCAAACAGACGACTCTTCAGCAGCTTGAACCGAGACTTCTTCCTCCCTGAAACCACCAGGAAGTTACTGTCCTACATTTGGTTTTGTTTGCAGTCAGACATGAGACTTTTGCTGTGTAGTTCATTCCTGTTTGCATTGCATAATACACTGTATATGAATGGTGTATTGGGAATGAATGATTTGCCAGCTACGTATGTCTGTTTACATTGGTTTAGGCATGTCAATCATTTAAAAAGAAAGAAGACAGGTGTTCTACCTGTAAGCTCTTCTCCTGAGTCCTCCACTTCCCCAGTGTTAGTATCCATGACAGGAGACTGGAGTTAGCTGCTCTTACCTAGGAAGAGAGACAGGGCAAGACAAAAACCCTTCAACAACATCGTATTTAGCAACGCCAGAGGGTTGTGTTTCAACAATGGCTATTCCTGTGAGCCATTCAGGAGCCAGTAGACTGCAGGTTACAGCTCACCTCTATCACACCACTCCCTCCCTGGACAAAGTGTGCTTTCAAGACTGGCCTCAGACTTACTGCCTGAGTATCGGTACTGTGCACACACTGCCAAACATACCTCTCTATACCCCCTTGGCGATGTGGGTTGCAGCCCTGTCTCAGCCACCCTCTGTCTATGCCCCCCTGGCGATGTGGGTTGGAGCCCTGTCTCAGCCAATCTCTGTCTATGCCACCCTGGTGATGTGGATTGGAGCCCTGTCTCAGCCAATCTCTGTCTATGCCCCCCTGGTGATGTGGGTTGGAGCCCTGTCTCAGCCAATCTCTGTCTATGCCCCCCTGGTGATGTGGATTGGAGCCCTGTCTCAGCCAATCTCTGTCTATGCCCCCCTGGTGATGTGGATTGGAGCCCTGTCTCAGCCACCCTTTGTCTATGCCCCCCTGGTGATGTGGGTTGGAGCCCTGTCTCAGCCACCCTCTGTCTATGCCCCCCTGGTGATGTGGGTTGGAGCCCTGTCTCAGCCACTCTCTGTCTATGCCCCCCTGGTGATGTGGGTTGGAGCCCTGTCTCAGCCACTCTCTGTCTATGCCCCCCTGGCGATGTGGGTTGGAGCCCTGTCTCAGCCACTCTCTGTCTATGCCCCCCTGGCGATGTGGGTTGGAGCACTGTCTCAGCCACTCTCTGTCTATGCCCCCCTGGCGATGTGGATTGGAGCCCTGTCTCAGCCACCCTCTGTCTATGCCCCCCTGGTGATGTGGGTTGGAGCCCTGTCTCAGCCACTCTCTGTCTATGCCCCCCTGGCGATGTGGGTTGGAGCCCTGTCTCAGCCACCCTCTGTCTATGCCCCCCTGGTGATGTGGGTTGGAGCCCTGTCTCAGCCACTCTCTGTCTATGCCCCCCTGGCGATGTGGGTTGGAGCCCTGTCTCAGCCACCCTCTGTCTATGCCCCCCTGGCGATGTGGGTTGGAGCCCTATCTCAGCCACTCTCTGTCTATGTCCCCTTGGCGATGTGGGTTGGAGCCCTGTCTCAGCCACTCTCTGTCTATGCCCCCCTGGCGATGTGGGTTGGAGCCCTGTCTCAGCCACTCTCTGTCTATGCCCCCCTGGCGATGTGGGTTGGAGCCCTGTCTCAGCCACCCTCTGTCTATGTCCCCTTGGCGATGTGGGTTGGAGCCCTGTCTCAGCCACTCTCTGTCTATGCCCCCCTGGCGATGTGGGTTGGAGCCCTGTCTCAGCCACCCTCTGTCTATGCCCCCTTGGCGATGTGGGTTGGAGCCCTGTCTCAGCCACTCTCTGTCTATGCCCCCCTGGCGATGTGGGTTGGAGCCCTGTCTCAGCCACCCTCTGTCTATGCCCCCTGGCGATGTGGGTTGGAGCCCTGTCTCAGCCACTCTCTGTCTATGCCCCCCTGGCGATGTGGGTTGGAGCCCTGTCTCAGCCACTCTCTGTCTATGCCCCCCTGGCGATGTGGGTTGGAGCCCTGTCTCAGCCTCCCTCTGTCTATGCCCCCCTGGTGATGTGGGTTGGAGCCCTGTCTCAGCCACTCTCTGTCTATGCCCCCCTGGCGATGTGGGTTGGAGCCCTGTCTCAGCCTCCCTCTGTCTATGCCCCCCTGGTGATGTGGGTTGGAGCCCTGTCTCAGCCACTCTCTGTCTATGCTCTTACTAGCTGTCTCCCTCTACATTTCCTGCACTACTGTCAAAAATACTAAAAAACCATCCAAAAATATATATATATATGTATTCAACAGCTTTTGGAGTTGTCGTATTTTAATAACATGTATTTATTTATTTTATATTTAATTATAGTACATTTGATTATCCAGCCAACATACCAGTAAATTACTTTGTCTTTCCAGAGACAAAGACCCTTCATTGATAATAAATAGTTTCACACACTCTTTTCCTTGAACAAGCTGATAACGTTTAAGAAACCTAACAAACCTGAAGAATTGTCTGCTTTTTGTCAGGCGTTAGATATTAGCTTTGCTATTGTCATTGTTCTAGCTATTTATAGTTAATAAATAAGCGTTTTTCATTTGAAGTAACATCTTCTCAAGTCAAGTTTGCCAGTTGAGTGATTATTGTGTCAGCAGTTCCAATTAGTTTCAGCAGTATTTCTCTTTCAGCAGATATCATGGAGCGTTTGATTAGAACAAGCGGACCAGACAAGAGGCTTTCAGTTCCCGTGTTGACTTTGTTCCTGGACCTGAATAGGAGTTGCCTAGCAGTCCACTGATGACGTGACGTGACATTAAATAACAAGGAGACAATTTAAACACGACCTGAGTTCAACCTTTCCCAGACTCATCATGCTTACACACAC
The DNA here is from genome assembly GCF_016432855.1 of Salvelinus namaycush. NCBI lineage: Eukaryota > Metazoa > Chordata > Actinopteri > Salmoniformes > Salmonidae > Salvelinus > Salvelinus namaycush. The sequence continues at coordinate 51,603,342 of NC_052313.1, forward strand.
ACACACACACACACACACACACACACACACACACACACACACACACACACACACACACACACACACACACACACACACATGCACAGACACACATGCACAGACACACACACGCACAGCTCTTTCACACAATGTCTGAAGGAAGACAACAAAAACCAGAGGTTCACCAGAGTTCTAAGCACGCCCAAACTCCCCCAATCCATCTTTCTCCAAGACGTCTACAAGCAGGGAGAACTCAGGGAGAAGACTGGGTTAGTGTACTGAACCCAGCCACCAAACCACATGCAGCAACCCAGTCTAATACAGCAACCCAGTCTAATACAGCAACCCTGGCTAATACAGCAACCCTGTCTAATACAGAAACCCTGTCTAATACAGCAACCCTGTCTAATACAGCAACCCAGTCTAATACAGCAACCCAGTCTAATACAGCAACCCTGTCTAATACAGCAACCCTGTCTAATACAGCAACCCAGTCTAATACAGCAACCCTGTCTAATACAGCAACCCTGTCTAATACAGCAACCCTGTCTAATACAGCAACCTGTCTAATACAGCAACCCTGTCTAATACAACAACCCTGTCTAATACAGCAACCTGTCTAATACAGCAACCCTGTCTAATACAGCAACCTGTCTAATACAGCAACCCTGTCTAATACAGCAACCTGTCTAATACAGCAACCCTGTCTAATACAACAACCCAGTCTAATACAGCAACCCTGTCTAATACATCAACCCTGTCTAATACAGCAACCCAGTCTAATACAGCAACCCTGTCTAATACATCAACCCTGTCTAATACAGCAACCCTGTCTAATACAGCAACCCTGTTAAATACAGCAACCCTGTTAAATACAGCAACCCTGTCTAATACAGCAACCCTGTCTAATACAGCAACCATGGCTAATACAGAAACCCTGTCTAATACAGCAACCCTGTCTAATACAGCAACCCTGTTTAATACAGCAACCCTGTTAAATACATCAACCCTGTCTAATACAGCAACCCTGTCTAATACAGCAACCCTGTCTAATACAGCAACCCTGGCTAATACAGAAACCCTGTCTAATACAGCAACCCTGTCTAATACAGCAACCCTGTCTAATACAGCAACCCTGTTTAATACAGCAACCCTGTTAAATACATCAACCCTGTCTAATACAGCAACCGTGTCTAATACAGCAACCCAAACTGCTACAGACCTATATCTATATCTAACCTACCCTGCCTTTCTAAGGTCTTCGAAAGCCAAGTTAACAAACAGATCACCGTCCATTTCGAATCCCACCGTACCTTCTCCGCTATACAATCTGGTTTCCGAGCTGGTCATGGGTGCACCTCAGCCACGCTCAAGGTCCTAAACGACATCATAACCGCCATCAATAAGAGACAATACTGTGCAGCTGTATTCAGCGACCTGGCCAAGGTTTTCGACTTTGTCAATCACCACATTCTTATCGGCAGACTCAACAGCCTTGGTTTCTCAAATGACTGCCTCGCCTGGTTCACCAACTACTTCTCAGACAGAGTTCAGTGTGTCAAATCGGAGGGCCTGTTGTCCGGACCTCTGGCAGTCTCTATGGGGGTGCCACAGGGTTCAATCCTCGGGCCGACTCTTTTCTCTGTATACATCAATGATGTCGCTCTTGCTGCTGGTGATTCTCTGATCCACCTCTACGCAGACGACACCATTCTGTATACTTCTGGCCCTTCTTTGGACACTGTTGACTAACCTCCAAACAAGCTTCAACGCCATACAACACTCCTTCCATGGCCTCCAACTGCTCTTAAATGCAAGTAAAACTAAATGCATGCTCTTCAACCGATCGCTGCCCACACCTGCCGCCCGTCCAGCATCACTACTCTGGACGGTTCTGACATAGAATATGTGGACAACTACAAATACCTTGGTGTCTGGTTAGACTGTAAACTCTCCTTCCAGACTCACATTAAGCATCTCCAATCCAAAATTAAATCTAGAATCGGCTTCCTATTTCGCAACAAAGCATTCTTCATTCATGCTGCCAAACATACCCTCGTAAAACTGACTATCCTACCGACCCTCGACTTCGGCGATGTCATTTACAAAATAGCCTCCAACACTCTACTCAGCAAATTGGATACAGTCTATCACAGTGCCATCCGTTTTGTCACCAAAGCCCCATATACTACCCACCACTGTGACCTGTATGCTCTCGTTGGCTGGCCCTCGCTTCATATTCGTGGCCAAACCCACTGGCTCCAGGTCATCTATAAATCTTTGCTAGGTAAAACCCTGCCTTATCTCAGCTCACTGGTCACCATAGCAGCACCCACCCATAGCACGCGCTCCAGCAGGTATATTTCACTGGTCACCCCCAAAGCCAATTCTTCCTTTGGCCGCCTTTCCTTCCAGTTCTCTGCTGCCAATGACTGGAACGAACTGCAAAAATCACTGAAGCTGGAGACTCATATCTCCCTCACTAACTTTAAGCACCAGTTGTCAGAGCAGCTCACAGATCACTGCACCTGTACATAGCCCATCTGTAAATAGCCCATCCAACTACCTCATCCCCATACTGTTACTTATTTTATTTATTTTGCTCCTTTGCACCCCAGTAACTCTACTTGCACACTCATCTTCTGCACATCTATCACTCCAGTGTTTAATTGCTATATTGTAATTATATCGCCACTATGGCCTATTTATTGCCTTACCTCCCTTATCCTACCTCATTTGCACACACTGTATATATACTTTTTCTATTGTATTATTGACTGTATGTTTGTTTATTCCATGTGTAACACTGTGTTGTTGTTGGTGTCGCACTGCTTTGCTTTATCTTGGCCAGGTCGCAGTGGTAAATGAGAACTTGTTCTCAACTGGCCTACCTGGTTAAATAAAGGTTAAATACAATTTTAAAAAATTAAAAATAATACAGCAACCCAGTCTAATACAGCAAACCTGTCTAATACAGCAACCCTGTCTATTACAGCAAACCAGTCTAATACAGCAACCCAGTCTAATACAGCAACCCTGTCTAATACAACAACCCTGTCTAATACAGCAACCCTGTCTAATACAGCAACCCTGTCTAATACAGCAACCCTGTCTAATACAGCAACCCAGTCTAATACAGCAACCCTGTTAAATACATAAACCCAGTCTAATACAGCAACCCAGTCTAATACAGCAACCCTGTCTAATGCAGCAACCCTATCTAATACAGCAAACCAGTCTAATACAGCAACCCAGTCTAATACAGCAAACCTGTCTAATACAGCAACCCTGTCTATTACAGCAAACCAGTCTAATACAGCAACCCAGTCTAATACAGCAACCCTGTCTAATGCAGCAACCCTGTCTAATACAGCAACCCTGTCTAATACAGCAACCCAGTCTAATACAGCAACCCTGTCTAATGCAGCAACCCTGTCTAATACAGCAACCCTGTCTAATACAGCAACCCAGTCTAATACAACAATTCAGTCAAATACAGCAACCAATTCTAATATAGCAACCATGTCTAATACAGTAACCCTGTCTAATACAACAACCCTGTCTATTACAGCAAACCAGTCTAATACAGCAACCCTGTCTAATACAGCAACCCTGTCTAATACAGCAACCCTGTCTAATACAGCAACCCTGTCTAATACAACAACCCTGTCTAATACAGCAACCCTGTCTAATACGGCAACCCTGTCTAATACAGCAACCCTGTCTAATACAGCAACCCTGTTTAATACAGCAACCCTGTCTAATACAGCAACCCTGTCTAATACAGCAACCCAGTCTAATACAGCAACCCTGTCTAATACAACAACCCTGTCTAATACAGCAACCCTGTCTAATACGGCAACCCTGTCTAATACAGCAACCCTGTCTAATACAGCAACCCTGTCTAATACAGCAACCCTGTCTAATACAGCAACCCTGTCTAATACAACAACCCTGTCTATTACAGCAAACCAGTCTAATACAGCAACCCTGTCTAATACAGCAACCCTGTCTAATACAGCAACCCTGTCTAATACAACAACCCTGTCTAATACAGCAACCCTGTCTAATACAGCAACCCTGTCTAATACAACAACCCTGTCTATTACAGCAAACCAGTCTAATACAGCAACCCTGTCGAATACAGCAACCCTGTCTAATACAGCAACCCTGTCTAATACAGCAACCCTGTCTAATACAACAACCCTGTCTATTACAGCAAACCAGTCTAATACAGCAACCCTGTCTAATACAGCAACCCTGTCTAATACAGCAACCCTGTCTAATACAACAACCCGGTCTATTACAGCAAACCAGTCTAATACAGCAACCCTGTCTAATACAGCAACCCTGTCTAATATGGCAACCCTGTCTAATATGGCAACCCTGTCTAATACAGCAACCCTGTCTAATACAACAACCCTGTCTATTACAGCAAACCAGTCTAATACAGCAACCCTGTCTAATACAGCAACCCTGTCTAATACAACAACCCAGTCTAATACAGCAACCCTGTCTAATACAGCAACCCTGTCTAATACAGCAACCCTGTCTAATACAACAACCCTGTCTAATACAGCAACCCTGTCTAATACAGCAACCCTGTCTAATACAACAACCCTGTCTAATACAGCAACCCTGTCTAATACAGCAACCCTGTCTAATACAACAACCCAGTCTAATACAGCAACCCTGTTAAATACAGCAACCCTGTCTAATACAGCAACCCTGTCTAATACAACAACCCTGTCTAATACAGCAACCCTGTCTAATACAGCAACCCTGTCTAATACAGCAACCCTGTCTAATACAGCAACCCAGTCTAATACAGCAACCCAGTCTAATACAGCAACCCTGTCTAATACAACAACCCTGTCTAATACAGCAACCCTGTCTAATACAACAACCCTGTCTAATACCCTCCCGGGTGGCGCAGTGGTCTAGGGCACTGCATCGCAGTGCTAGCTGCGCCACCAGAGTCTCTGGGTTCGCCCCCAGGCTGGGCTGGGTTCGCGCCCAGGCTCTGTCGCAGCCGGCCGCAACCGGGAGGTCCATGGGGTGACGCACAATTGGCATAGCGTCGTCCGGGTTAGGGAGGGTTTGGCCGGTAGGGATATCCTTGTCTCAGTATGTAAAATGTAATAAAAATGTATGCACTCTACTGTAAGTCGCTCTGGATAAGAGCGTCTGCTAAATGACTAAAATGTAAAATGTAAATGTAATACAGCAACCCTGTCTAATACAGCAACCCAGTCTAATACAGCAACCCTGTCTAATACAGCAACCCTGTCTAATACAGCAACCCTGTCTAATACAGCAACCCTGTCTAATACAGCAACCCTGTCTAATACAGCAACCCTGTCTAATACAGCAACCTGTCTAATACAACAACCCTGTCTAATACAGCAACCCTGTCTAATACAACAACCCTGTCTAATATAACAACCCTGTCTAATACAACAACCCTGTCTAATACAACAACCCAGTCTAATACAGCAACCCTGTCTAATACAACAACCCAGTCTAATACAGCAACCCTGTCTAATACAACAACCCTGTCTAATACAGCAACCCTGTCTAATACAACAACCCTGTCTAATACAACAACCCTGTCTAATACAGCAACCCTGTCTAATACAACAACCCTGTCTAATACCCTCCCGGGTGGCACAGTGGTCTAGGGCACTGCATCGCAGTGCTAGCTGCGCCACCAGAGTCTCTGGGTTCGCCCCCAGGCTGGGCTGGGTTCGCGCCCAGGCTCTGTCGCAGCCGGCCGCAACCGGGAGGTCCATGGGGTGACGCACAATTGGCATAGCGTCGTCCGGGTTAGGGAGGGTTTGGCCGGTAGGGATATCCTTGTCTCAGTATGTAAAATGTAATAAAAATGTATGCACTCTACTGTAAGTCGCTCTGGATAAGAGCGTCTGCTAAATGACTAAAATGTAAAATGTAAATGTAATACAGCAACCCTGTCTAATACAGCAACCCAGTCTAATACAGCAACCCAGTCTAATATAACAACCCTGTCTAATACAGCAACCCTGTCTAATACAACAACCCTGTCTAATACAACAACCCTGTCTAATACAGCAACCCTGTCTAATACAGCAACCCTGTCTAATACAGCAACCCTGTCTAATACAGCAACCCTGTCTAATACAGCAACCCTGTCTAATATAACAACCCTGTCTAATACAGCAACCCTGTCTAATACAGCAACCCTGTCTAATACAGCAACCCAGTCTAATACAGCAACCCTGTCTAATACAACAACCCAGTCTAATACAACAACCCTGTCTAATACAGCAACCCTGTCTAATACAGCAACCCTGTCTAATACAGCAACCCAGTCTAATACAGCAACCCTGCTCTGCATCTAGCTGTCAACTGGAACATAATCTCCCAGCAGAGTAGAACACTAAAGGTCGGTGCAGCTCACTGAGCAACCCAACTACCACACACAGCAACCAGGCCTTGAACCCTGGTGCCCAGCAGAATGGATACCTGCATAGAACAAGCCCAACAATAGGGAACAGCAGGGGTACTGTCTCTGGTGAAATCCTATCCTGCAGCTACAGGATATTACTGAAGCTGGCTGGCCAGTCCTGATCCAGCTGGCTACAAACAGCACAGTACAGCACAGATCATCCTGTTGTTGAAGGAATTGTAATTTCCACTTTAAAATGTCAGACTCGATTTGCCCTAATGATAAATGTATCAACCCCTACAAAACATGTTAATTAATTATAATCCACATAACAATTCACATTTCCTGTTGCTGCAGGATTATATTCATGCTGTTTTAACTGGCTCTAATTAAGATACGGCATCTGTATACTACGTATGCACTCTGTGGTAGAAGAGCCTTTAAGAGCTATAGAGTTCAGATAACTATCCTCCTTGTTGGCACCAAACGTTCCATGATTAAAACATTCTAATTGGCGTTGTAACTAGAAGTGTCAATGTCTCAGGTGTAACTTTAAGTGTCAACACGGTGTCTATTGAGATTCTAAATCAAGCCAAGAGACTGTATATGATGGCTGGCTATCCATGGCTCTGTCTATCTGTGGATCTGGCGAGGATAAGCCTGTGTATTACTGTTTAATGAGATGATGAACTTGTGTAACCTTTTAGACCTCACACACACACACCTGCGGCTGCGACACCTCAGGTCCTCGAGTGCCTGTAGTGACGTCAGCATGGCCGGCTGTTCCCCCAAGGCTATAATGGAACCCCACAGCTGAGCTACTGTATAGATAAGAGGAAACCATCTACTTTTTACAGCGCCACGCATACAATAAAATAATCAGATTAAATGCTTCCGGAATGTAAACGAATCGGGCCATTTGAATAGAAATAGATTTCAGCTGTAGACAATGAGTGAATTATTAACTGGAAATGGCTGTGAAAATACACCTGAATGTCTAAAGAACAATAAACAAAGAAATAAATTGATGTAAATTATTTAAAATGTTCAAAGTATAGAAGATCTTAACATCGTATGACCTGCTTACCACAGGAGGCTGGTGGCACCTTACCTGGGGAGGACGAGATTGTAGTAATGGCTGGAGTGGAATGGGTGGAATGGTATCAAATACACCAAACACATGGTTTCTATGTGTTTGATACCATTCCATTCGCTCCGTTCCAGCCATTATTATGAGCCGTCCTCCCCTCAGCAGCCCCCACTGCTGCTTACTTACCATGTAAGTAAATAGAAACCAGGTACCAACATGGTCCCTCCCTGGAAAAAGCCTCTAAAAAGGAAGTGTGACTGATAAGTCCTACGTAACAGCACTGCACAATGAGAGCCAAGGGACTCCTCAGTGAGCCAAACAACACAAGCCCAGGGGACCTGACACTTTCAGCAAGTCTCCACACACCACGGCAGTGCAGTGAACACATGGAGTATTACCTGTTGATAATGGAGGGACTAAGGTAGAGAGCTACCACCTATAATCGATCTCTGGGTACTAGACTAAAGCAATATGAACCGGAACTCAATGGTTTTGTGATCTCCCTTTAATAAAGGTATTTTAACCAAACAGCCGTTATGAAATCTGATTGTCCAGTGAATGATCAGCGATTACTCTGGTCCTGTTCACAACCAGCATGATGCTTTATATACAGAGCAGTGTTGTTTACCAAAGGCAGTTTTATTAGATGACAATGAAGGATAACTTAGGAAAGACAAACACTGTAATGGAAATCATCCTTCTTGCTGGATGAGTGCATAGTGTTGGTTTGACAGAAACAGGTTGAAGCCTCTCTGTAGGCAGTGGAATAATCACACAGAATCTGGAGTTTTCAAAACCCTAGCACGTCATTTTTTATACCTGGAAAAAACCCTCGAGATCATAACAGTTGTTATTGTTTAGGTCGTCGAACACGATTAGATTCTTATCAGTTAATCCCATTTAGGAATGCAGAACTCGTGCTCAACACACTGTAGTTAAAAGTTCAAAGGTTATGGAACAAGAAACAGTTGAAATACTGTACAACAGCATGGAAGATCATATGCTGCAAATTATCTTATCAATTATCATTTTTATCAACAGATACAACTGTTTGTGGGTGGTTTCTAGTTCATTTACAGTACGAGTCAAGTTCAGTCGGGTGGAATTGTCTTACCCTGTTACTGGAGAGCAGCTGCTTCTTCTTTGTCTCTCTCTTTCTCTGTTTTCTCTTTCTCTCCGAGGGGAGGATGTGTCCTTCCACTCACTCACACACATACTAGTCCTCAGCCACCTCACTCCACCGCCATCGGCAAATGAAGGGAACGAGAGAAGGAGAGGTGATAGGAGAGAGGTGATAGGACAGAAAGGGAGAGAGGGAGTGGAGAGAGAGAGAGAGAGAGTGGCACTGCAAGGGTAGTGTTCATAGGATCAGTGACAGGAGTGGAAAGCTGTCTTAAATGAACTGTGTACAGAGAACAAATGTGTTATGTTGTCCTGCATCATTTATCCCCTCTATACCTTTTAGGGTCTTTGGCAAATGTCTACATTTAAAGACATTTCCTAAGTACTCCCATTCAAAAGTATTTAAATGTCTGAATGCAGTTACGTATCTCAGTATGTGTTCATAAGAGTTAATAATTAGAGTGAATGAGTCACTTTTCTCATAAGTTGTAATTAGTGACCCGTTGTAGGCATTGGGTCTACCTTATAGCCTCCTGGGCTTACCAGGTTTCTACAGGCTTGAAAGACGAGACCCTACAAACATTGATGTTTTCACCCCTCTGTGTACTTTACTGTTTAATCCGGTGTCCTGTGTGTTATCTAACATTATTCTGACTACTCCAATTCAAGTACACTGTTACCTGAGTGAAACATTAGCCCCGGTCCTTACAAAAGCAGCTCAGGCAGTCCCACCCACCCAATCAACGGTCAGGAGTCAGACAGCTCACCTTTCTGACACCACTACCTCCACTCCCTCCACTCCCTCCCTCCCCGGACAAAGTGTGCTTTCAGGACTGGCCTTCTGAAAATCATTGTGAAATACAAACATGTAATAATACTACCTCTAAGAGTGTGGCCTTATGTTGCCTGTACAAGCAAAGGAGGAACCTGCACACCTCAGCCCAGAAGACATTGACTACCAGAGTTAGAAATGTCCAATGTCTTGAGTGTTGCGCCCCAACAAAGAAGGCGTGTGTAAACATTAACCTTGCTGTCATGGTTTCCAGATGAATGGTGTGGCAAGGGAGAGACTAGCTAGCATCTGTTCGATTATTAACTATCCTTACTGAGACCCACTTCTTTCTTTCATATTTATGAAGAATATGGGGTGAATTCCAAATTCAGGTATTGCAAGGTACAGTATCTTCCCATTTCAAAGCTTTTCACATTCATCTCTCAGAGTTCAGTGCATTTCTCAGTGTTCTTCACATACATGGAACAATGAATGGCAACTTCTGTTGATCCACTATAATGGGAACACCGCTGTCATTTTTACATGTTACATTTGAATAATTTAGCAGATGCTCTTATCCAGAGCGACTTCCAGTTAGTGCATTCATCTTAAGATAGCTAGGTGGGTCAACCACATATCACAGTCATAGTAAGTACATTTCTCCTCAATAAAGTAGCTATCAGCAGAGTCAGAGCTAGTAAGAGGGAAAAAGTAAAGTTCACGATGGGGTGTGATTATGTAAGATACTCCTTGAAGAGGTGTAGTTTTAGATGTTTTCGGAAGATGGGCAGGGACTCTGCTGCCTTGGCTTCAGGGGGAAGCTGGTTCCACCATTGCTGTGCCAGGACAGAGAAGAGCATGGACTGGGCTGAGCGGGAGCTGCCCTCCCGTAGGGCTGGCAGAACGGAGTGCTCCGGTTGGGGTGCAGGGTTTGAGCATAGCCTGACGGTAGGGAGGGGCATTTCCTCTTACTGCTCGGTAGGCCAGTTCCATGGTCTTGTAGTGGGAAAAAATCCCATTGATATCCATTCTACTCTTTCTATTTCTATGTAGATGATTTCTGCCACTCTAGAGACCCGCTAGAACAGACATCATCAACCAGATTCGGCCTAGGGGACGATTGTTTCTTGAGCGGATGGTCAGGGGGCCAGAACATAATTACAAATAATTTGTAGACTGCAGATTGACCGCAAGAAGCCGAAACAGATCTAATATTTCACTAAAACATCATCATTTCAACCCTTGTTTACGTGTCTGTAGGATCACATACACTGTGTATCTCTATCATGCATAGGATTTTTTTGTAACAGATTTCCAAATTAACAATAAAATGAAATACATTTAAAAAATTGCTCAGAAAACTTGGGGGGACTAGAAACTCTGCTCTCCTGCATCCTGTAGTCAGGCAGCAACCTGGCAGGAGCCTGGCAGCAGCCTGGCAGCAACCTGGCAGCAACCTTTGGATAGTCATTACCTTGGGCAGGACGCAGACATTCAGCCTACCCAATCTACTTCTGAGACAGAACAAGAGTATTATGACACACCTGGCACACTGCTAGTCACACCATGAAACTACACACACACACACACACACACCAGTACTAATTTCTACAGAACACCCTCCACAAGTATAACTAGCTGGTACCCCCCACTGTGTCTTCACTGCTCTCTCTCTTCCTCTCTGTCTCTCTCTCGTTCCGTTCTCCTTCCCTCTTCAGGGCTTATTATTGGTCTTATTTCATCTCTCAGAGCACATCTTTCCACGCCCAATGAACCATAATATTACACAATGCCATAAAATAATGCTGGATAGAAACAGTGCAAGTTGATTGATGTGTGATGTGAGAGTATCGGTTTATGCCATAGATACTATATATTCAAATAGATTGCCGCTTGTGTTTCACAAACCCCTGTGATATTATCTTTGCTAATGATTGTAAATGCTGTTTCTCATGTTGGGTGTACTGTGCCTGTCCTATCTGTTTAGTTTATTGCAGGATTATCATGTTTCTGTCAAGTCATACAATCAACTTGGTGATCGGTCATAGCACTTGGATATAACCTACTGTACCTGCCTTCTGTTGAGTTAGAGTAGGGATGGGCAACTTTGATTGGGGTGGGGGCCGGGAAAAAACTGAACTCATCATGTAGCTAGCAGGTCTGCATACCGAACACATGCAGTCATAGCACTTTGGGGGCCCTTGCGAGCAAAACATTTTAGTGGCAGCAGAGAGAAAACATTTATGTTTTAGTTAATTTCCTGCAGTTTTCCACATTTTGCCATGGGGCGTAGAGAAAATGTTGCAGTTTTAAAGCAAGATTGAGGCAATTATAAACATTTTGCCATTGGGCTGAGAGAAGACTTAGAAATTGTATATTTTATTTAAAAAAATGTATTTAACCTTTAGTTAACTAGGCAAGCCAGTTAAGAACAAATTCTTATTTACAATGAAGGCCTACCGGGGAACAGTGGGTTAACTGCCGTGTTCACGGGCAGAACAACAGATTTTTACCTCGTCAGCTCGGGGATTCGATCCAGCAACCTTTCGGTTACTGGCCCAACGCTCTAACCACTAGGCTAATTTCATGCAATTCTGCTCATTATGCAATGGGGCAGAGAAAAATTAGCAGTGTTACAGCTAATTTCCTGCAATTCTATGAATTTTGCCATAGGTTGGAGAGAAATAATTGCAGTTTTTAATATATCTGAGTGAGAGTGAATTACAATATCAATGGTGGCCCCCAGTCGGTAATCTGACCATGATTACTATAAGTTTAGATTGCTCGACTAATTTACCAATCATAACTCAAATTTGCTGACGGGCTAATTAAGTGACCATCAGTGACTGACATTACAAGAGAAAAACTACTGATGCACAATTGCACCGTCTACTATTCTAACTCTCAACAGTAAGTTGAGGCAACAGCAACAATAAATCAAATCTTCATAAAAAATATACTGAATGGTCACTCATTTTACAGATCAATGCACACAACCAAACACAGTGATGTCAGTTCATTTGTAAAATTTAATAAAAAATACATTTGAGATAACACTTGTTGAAATTATTTCCGGTCTAGGAGGGTTGTTCTGAACCTGAGGTCCTGATCATGACATCACAGGGTTTGAGTTGAAGAACGACATCATAGCACAGTAGGACTAGAGAGAAGGTTGGGTTGTCTTTCCTCCAGAGGGAGATCTGTTCAGTCGTAGAGGTCCTTGAACCCCAGGCTCCTGTCACCACACACACACACAGAGTGAGATGTAGAAATATATCTGTGCTGTATTCAATGTGAGGTGTTCAGGGAGGGGGCCCACCTCTCTGGGGATCTCTCTCTGGCCAGGTGGTCTGGGGTGGACCACAGGGGCCTGCTGGGGCTGAGGGAGCGACGCAGGTGAGGGGAGGAGGGATGCAGGCCAGAGGACGATGACGACAGACCCTGACGACGCAGCTCCTGCACTGCCCTCTCCCTACGAGAGAGAGAGAGAGAGAGAGAGAAAGAGAGAGAGAGAAAGAGAGAGAGAGAGAGAGAGAGAGTAAAGCAAAGCACAAGCCAAGCCTTTACGACAAGCAAGGAGAGACAGACAGACAGACAGACAGACCTCTCAAACCGCTCAGTAGATAGCTGTCTTTTGGTCATGTCCAGGTCAGCCTCTAGCTGTGCCGAACGAGTACTCAATGTAGTCACCTCTCTACGCTGAGAGCTCCTGAGAGAGAGAGAGAGAGAGAGAGAGAGATAGACAGAACGAAATGTAGAGAGAGAGAATTGAGTTGGAGGTGGATAGATGAAAAGAGAGAGAAAGAGGGAGAGAAACAAAGAGGGAAGCTGTCAAAACAGGCAACCGAACAAATCAGAAACCCTTCCAACAGCGACCAAGTGTCTGCTCACGCCTTGCTGTCGGCCGCGGTGAGTTTGTCCCTGAGCAGCTGGATCTCTGTGTGTCTCTCCTGGGAGCTGAGCTGTCGGTGTAGCTCCTTCTCCCTGGTGGACACCAGCATGGATTCCAGGCTCTTCATGCTCAGACGCTCACTGGAAAGCTGCTTCATGAGCAGCTCCAGCTCACACTGCACCTACAAGCACACACACAGTGTACTGTTAACACACACACACACACACACACACACACACACACACACATGAACATGTTGACATACACTACTGATGAAAAGTTTTAGAACACCTACTCATTCAAGGGTTTTTCTTTATTTTTTACTATGTTCTACATTGTAGAATAGTGAAGACATCAAAACTATGAAATAACACATATGGAATAATGTAGTGACCAAAACAGTGTTAAACAAATCTAAATATATTTTAGATTCTTCAAATAGCCACCCATTGCCTTGATGACAGCTTTGCACACTCTTGGCATTCTCTCAACCAGCTTCACCTGGAATGCTTTTCCAACAGTCTTGAAGGAGTTCCCACATATGCTGAGCACTTGTTGGCTGCTTTTCCTTCACTCTGCGGTCCGACTCATTCCAAACCATCTCAATTTGGTTGAGGTCGGGGGATTGTGGAGGTCAGGTCATCTGATGCAGCAGTCCATCACTCTCCTTCTTGGTAAAATAGCCCTTACACAGCCTGGAGGTGTGTTGGGTCATTGTCCTGTTGAAAAACAAATGATAGTCCCACTAAGCTCAAACCAGATGGGATGGCGAATCGCTGTAGAATGCTGTGGTAGCCATGCTGGTTAAGTGTGCCTTCAATTCTAAATAAATCACAGACAGTGTCACCAGAAAAGCACTCCCACACCATAACACCTTCTACTCCATGCTTTATGGTGGGAAATACACATTAGACCATGAAGGCCTGATTCACACAGTCTCTTCTTAACAGTTGATGTTGAGATGTGTCTGTTACTTGAACTCTGTGAAGCATTTACTTGGGCTGCAATTTCTGAGGCTGGTAACTCTAATGAACTTATCCTCTGCAGCGGAGATAACTCAGGGTCTTCCATTCCTGTGGCGGTCCTCATGAGAGCCAGTTTCATCATAGCGCTTTATGGTTTTTGCAACTGCACTTGAAGTAACTTTCAAAGTTCTTGACATTTTCCGTATTGACTCACCTTCATGTCTTAAAGTAATGATGGACTGTCGTTTCTCTTTGTTTATTTGAACTGTTCTTGCCATAATATGGACTTTATCTTTTACCAACTAGGGCTATCTTCTGTATACCACCCCTACCTTGTCACAACACAACTGACTGGCTCAAACGCATTAAGGAGGAAATAAATTCCACAAATTAACCTTTAACAAGGCACACCTGTTAATTGAAATGCATTCCAGGTGACTACCTCATGAAGCTGGTTGAGAGAATGCCAAAAGTGTGCAAAGCTGTCATCAAGGCACTGGGTGGCTATTTGAAGAATCTCAAATATAAAATATATTTAGATTTGTTTAACACTGTTTTGGTTACTACATAATTCCATATGTGTTATTTCATAGTTTTGATGTCTTCACTATTCTACAATGTAGAAAATAGTGAAAATAAAGAAAAACCCTTGAATGAGTAGGTGTTCAAAAAATTTGACCGGTACTGTATGCGCACACACACACACACACACACACACACACACACACACACACACACACACACACACACACACACACACACACACACCATCCACTCCATGACTCACAGCCTCCTTGCTGGCGTCCAGTTTGACACAGAGCTCCCTGGTCTTCTCCAGGTCAGTCTGAGTGGCGGTGTGTTCCCCCTGGGCCTGTCTCAACTGCTCCTCAGTGTGCAGCAGACTCCTGTTGAGCTGAGACACCTGGCTGCTGCAGCTCCGCTCTGCAGACAACGCCTAGGATACACACAACTATAGGAGTCCAGGGTCATCTTCATTACGCACAACATGGTAAAACGTCGCAAAACCTTTAACAACAGAAAACTAAACTGAGCTTTTGTTATTGGACAACTTCAGGTAGTCCCACCCTGTTTCAGTCCGTTTGGTGTCTAATGAATATGACCCAGTGTGTAACCAGTGATAATCCCTAATGATAGAGACAGTAGGGTTAGACAGACCTCCTGCAGACTGGCCTCCAGAGCCTCCACCTTCTCCTTGAGTCTGCGTCTCTCCATGTCTGAGGACATCAGCTCCAGCCTCAGCTCGCTGATGCTCCCCTCCGCCTGCCGCGCCTGTCCCTCCCAGCTCTCGGCCTGGGCCGACGCACGCCGCCGAGCCTCCTGGTGCTCCCTGCACTCCCGCTCCTGGTGGACACACACACACACACACACACACACACACACACACACACACACACACACACACACACACACACACACACACACACACACACACACACACACACACACACACACATTTGGATTATTTGTTTAGCTCCACAAGGAATCAGTGCAAGTGAAAAGGTCTTGGCTATCAGTCCCTACCCAACTCCAGTCTGAAAACGTTGATTGCCGCTTACAGTAAGCACAAGGAGGAAAGGAAAAAAACACATTTTCAAAAAGGAATTGATCTGGAACTCAAAAGGCTACACAGAACCCCAATTCTGATTATTTTTCCACTAATAGGTATTTTGACCAATCAGATCAGCTCTTTTGACAATGTTTGGGCTAAATATCAGAATTGGGCTGCCTGTGTAAACGCAGCCATAGCTACTCTGGATGAGTGATAATTAGTTCGACAAGACATAATTAACAGATCACAAATTGAAATATCATCCATTCACAGTTACAGCAGAGGGTACCTTGGTGGACAGCAGGTTCTCGATGCGGGAGATGTCAGCCACATAGTCCTGTACCTTCCTCTGCAGCTCATGCACCTCCTGGGCAGAGTCCTCAGAATTCAGCTCCAGGGCCTGGACAGCAAAACAAACTAGACCTTACAAAGTGTTTGTGAGATTCTAAAGAGATAATGGCCATGAGGTTTGGTATATCATGAATAATATGGCGTCCTAGTGTTTTCTACTACTGTTTGCCCTAACCAATCACCTGGGATGAAAAACTATTCTGGACCATGAGCCCATGGCATCTAGTCTGGGTTCCAGTCTTTTTAGCTAACATTCCAATCCTTTCCACTCCTGTCACTTGGCAAATGACACAGAGTACAAGGAGTGGAATGTAATAGCTGAACAGAGACAGATACCAGGCTACATACCATCCTCCCTAAACAATATGAACCCTAAAAGGTTGATCATTTCAAAGTAAAAAAATAATAATTGTGCTCCTGGTTTGGTCAGAAAGTGCTGTATCTGACCTGGTTGTTGAGGCGGCTCCTGTCCAGTTCCTCTCGGAGTTGAGCATTCTCCCTCAGGGTGGAATCCTTCACCTTGGCCAAAGCCCCCAGCTCCTCCCCCGCATCTCCCAGCCTCCTCCTCAAAGCCTCCAGCTCCCTCTCCCGCCCTGCCAGCTCCTCACGAACGCTCCTGGGGAACAGAAAGGTCACAGCCAGGGGTCAGAGTTTCGAGGTTAACTTACACAGGTGGTGCAATCCGTATGCGTCTCTGAGTGAACCTTAGTATGGTGACTTGGCATCTGATGCTGCTGTGTGAAGCTTTGTGGTACTGGACAACTCAGACTCACTCTGCTGATGTCTCCAGATCCTCAATGGACAACCTGAGATTCCTGATGGTTTTCTCCTGAAGAAAAACACATAGAAACCAAAGAGACCATCTCTTTTCACATCTCATGAGGTGATATCCAAGTAAACATGTCAACGTCCTAAACATAGTGGCTGGCAGGTAGGCTGGCAGGTACAATTGGCTGTGTGTGTAGTTAGTGTTCAGTTGATTACGTTGTCGTCCAGCTGGTTGTGGGCTGAGTTAAGGAGGTCAGTCTTGTTCTCCAGCTGCTCCTGCAGGGAGTCTCTCCTCTGGTCCAGGTCAGTGATGGTGGACTGTAGACTGCTCACCTCCTCTCTTAGACCAGACATCTGCCTCAGTAAAGAGTCTGACACAACAGAGAAGGCTCAGTTTGGTAAGGTTATCTGAAATAGCGTCATTAGACACACACACACACACACACACACACACACACACACACACACACACACACACACAAACACACAGAGGCAGACCTTGTCTCCTCACCGTTCTTCTCGTCCAGCAGTTTGTTCCTCTCCTGGGAGGTCTGTAGTTCTCCGATGCGGGAGGTCAGTCTGCGCTGGCTGTCACTCAGGGCGTTCTGTGTCTCACTGTTGGACAGTCTGAACACACACGTGCGAGCACACACTTAATAGGATGCTATAAAAGGGATTAGATGGACGCTATAGAAGTAACAGTTCCCACACATGTCCAGTATGTGGCTGATGCAGGAAGTGAATCCCCAACCACATGACTTCATATATCAGTGCTGGTTCCTTGCTTACCTCAGCATGACACACTCGTTCCTGGTCCTGCTGTGTTCGTCCTCAGCAGCGGCCAGCTTCCTGCCCAGGGTGTGGACCTCCTCCTCTAGCCTCATCATGGACTCCCTCATCAGGGCAAGACGGCTCTTCTGGTCCCCCCGCTCATGCTCCAGCTACAGCAAGGAGAATCACCATGAAATGCAATTAGCAGAACGAACATTCCATTCCAAACTAAGGACATTTAAAGAGTGTGTCTGTTCTAGTCATTGTGTTTCTATGGAGGTTTTCTCCTCCTCACTCACAGTGAGAATGGCTGTCTGCAGGTCCTCCACCCTCTGCTCCAGATGAGCCCTCTCACTGATGGCTGTCTCCTGAGAGGTCTGACAACACGCAACACACACATAGACACTTTCTCTCAGCAGGATACACACACACTTTCATTGGTAGTCAATAGATGGCCATGCTGGAACACTCAGAAGTAGATTATTGTCCAATCTGGTTAATATATTGACCTTGAGTCTCTCCCTCAGACTGTCCCTCTCTGTGCTCATACGGTGGAGGTCGACCTTGGCCTCGTCTCTCTCCGCCTCCACGCGCTTCAGGATGCTCTGAGCTGACACAGTGACACTGCTCTTAGCTGCGCGCGACGACTTGGATTTCAGTACCTCGCGACGCAGCGACGCTATCTCCTGCTGGGCCTGATGAAGAATGGGATTGTTACCAGCAAAATGATTTCCCATTCATTTGGAACTGAGCGAAGAAAAAGTTGGACAAAACGTGTTTTGTTGGAGTTAACTATTCCTTTAAGAATGGTACTGGCCTGCTGGTAGTGCATGCTGGTCTTGTCTCTGCCGGCAGTCAGAACTTTCACGTTGGCCTGGATCTCTGACAGGTGGCGCTCATACTTATCCAGCATGTTCTGCATCTCGTCCCGCTCTCTCAAGACCCTGATCAGCTCAGAATCATAGCTGCCCCCCTGCCCAAAACAGGGGAACGAGACATGATGTCAGAATCATAGCTGCCCCCCTGCCCAAAACAGGGGAACGAGACATGATGTCAGAATCATAGCTGCCCCCCTGCCCAAAACAGGGGAACGAGACATGATGTCAGAATCATAGCTGCCCCCCTGCCCAAAACAGGGGAACGAGACATGATGTCAGAATCATAGCTGCCCCCCTGCCCAAAACAGGGGAACGAGACATGATGTCAGAATCATAGCTGCCCCCCTGCCCAAAACAGGGGAACGAGACATGATGTCACATTTCAAAAGAAAACATCAGCTGTTACTATGATTATGACATTATGACAAAGTGCTTGCAGTCCAGGAGACATTGGTCAGAAATTCGATTTTTTTCTGATTAATATGGAAAAAGTAATATTTGAAGAGTTTATTTACAAAATGCTATGTCCACCAATTTTTCACATTTGTATTTTTTCATCAGAAATGATTGCTTACGGGTACCTTCATGCGTGTGTAAAATATTACTGTTCTCAGATGTTTAATTAATAGATTTTAGTGTGTATGAAAATGTGTTTCTTTTGCTTAACGCTATATTGTTTCGCTGGAATGCAATGTTGGTATCCTGTATATTTGACTGTGATATGTGGTTGTCTCACCTAGCTACCTTACGATGAATGCACTTACTTAAAGTCGCTATGGATGAGAGCATCTGCTAAACAACTAAAATGTCAAATGTAAATGTTTCACAGGTCTTATATTACTGAATGAGTTGTATTTAATTGTTTTATTATATTGATGTCAAAAATTTATAATTTCTACAGTTCTTTATTAAAAATGTTACCATGTATTACATTTGACTGTGTAAAACCTAGCAGTACTACTTATTTCTCTGAGAGTGAGCCGGATATATAGCATTTTGCTAAGAAATATGATTATTTGTCTCTCTGAAATGAAACCATCAAGTAATATATTTTAAACAAATACACGTCTGTCAGTGAACAACCCCATGCCATGATTAGATAGTGAAATAACACACCAATCTTTTTCATCATTTCTTTAAGCAATAAAAGCTCATTTACCAACATTTCTGAAAATGTATATATAGCGTCATTTATACATTTATAACACTGAAGATGGTGTAACAAATCCCTATTTACATTTCTAGTTAATATTAGACAGCCATTCCTTTACCTTGACAGGGGACTGGCGGGTGGGGCTGCGGCTCTGGAGGTGCCCCCGACAGGGGCTACAGGAGCACCTGCCCCTCAGCATCCTCCTCAGGCTGTCTGCTTCCTGTCTGTAGTAGTCCCTCTCCTCCTCCACACTCCGCAAGAAGCTGTCCAGACGAGAGCCACGTTTGCCCCTGCCGCCTGGCTCTGTGAACAGGACCTGCTCTCTCTCTGTAGGATAGCCAACAATGTTACATCACATTCTGGCATCTCGTTCTCCACTACCCTCTCTCCTCTCAGTCCAGCCCCAGAGTAACTCACCTGTGAGGCTGAGCTTCTGCACCAGTCTGTTCAGACTGTCTCTCTCCTGGTGCAACTGGTCCAGTAAGGCCTGCAGGTCCTGCTCCTGATTCTGCTCTACTGTGGGGTTCAGCTGGGTCTCAAGTTCTATTGGTTCAGTGTCTGCCGACTCGCTATCCTGAGACATAGCCCAGAACCCAGAAGCCAGGGTGGATGGTAAATGTAGGCTATTGATTATACTATTTTCTTTATGCCTGTTGAATTAGAATGCAATATAGTGGTACCAGTCGTGGTCTTACAGGTGTCACTTTGGTGATAGCGCCCTCTAGTGACGTGATCTTCCTCTGCAGGTTTTCGATGATGCTCTACAAAACCAGACCCCAAGAAATCTTGCATTGATTCAATCAGACATTCACTCATCCATTGTGTTCAGTATTCACATCGCATCCCCTCTTAGGCACACAGTAAGTCTACCTCTGCATGCTGTGTGTGGTCCTCTGTTGTCTCCAGTGTGGGGCCCTGCTGGTACTGCTCTTCCTGCAGCTGAGCTGGTGTACTGATATGGCCTGGCTCCTGCTGGTTCCCCAAAGACAGCTCCTCCACCTCCTCCTCCCCTCACCCCCTGCTGAAGCTGCACCTCCTCAGCCTGCACACCAGCCACACTAACCTCTGCAGCCTGACACAGGAAGGGCAATGGGGATTAGGTGAAAATAAATAAAATAAGAAAATGTATCTGTATCAAGCTGATAGATAAAAAACTAACAAGAGTGCCTGATTTATGACACACTGTTCTAAACAATTTACGTTGTCATGGTAACCAAGCATATTCAAACTTGACCTTGCTATCCAAAACATTACATTAAAGTTCCTTATTTGGCGAACAGGTGTTTTTAATCGAGCTACTGATTATGAATGTATTATAAACAGCACTGTATTGGATTTCAAAAGCTTGCTAGTTTGCAAAGTAGTCTTCCAAATCACAGCAATCTTGCTAACGACGCTAGCCTTGAATTGTCGAAAGCGATACTGATTTTATTATGGCAAGATTGCTCGCTAAACACTTAATTAGAATTAGGCTAAAGCTACTGCTTGTCTAAGTAAAACATTAGATGTAAACAAAAACAAATCATGGTTGAGAGAGAGATCTTCAACTTACTTTATGGATGAAATAGTTATAGCTGTAGCTAGCAAATAGTTACGTGAGGTTATCTGGATAAATCACTGGGGTTTGCTGTTGTAAACCTTGAATGGCTCCTAAACCGCTTTCCATACGGGATAAACGATCTGACCAATCAGATGTCAGGATTCGATCGAAATTCGAGATGTCGCAAGCTTGCAAGCCAATCAGCAAAGGCCCTTTCTTCACAGTGTGCGTCCATTACCTTGACAACGTAGTGACCCGGTCCTCCACCACACACTGACAAAACGTGCTGATAATGTTAGCAGAAGATAATGTTAGTTTAGTGTAATTCCAAGTCTAAATGCAAAAGTATTATGCATCAGAATGACTGATTTGACTGCATTGCTAAATGCATTGCAGTGTTCTATGCAATTTATGCTACCATTTTAAACAAAAGGAATGCACCCCAGGCTTCAAATAAATCAAAGTTATTTTGCCTTCGTCAGGATTAAAAAGTAGGCTACTATAATAAATTGCACTGTCAATCTGTTTTGTGGGAGCCTAGTTGTTGTCCCTCTGCGGTACATGATACTTCCATATAGTGAGCCTTTTGTGGCTGCTTTTGCAGAGGGGCAAGTGTTAACCTGTTAGTTTGTTGATTTAGAAAAATAAGCCAAAAATAATATTTTAAATCCAACCCAGCCCATCATGAACTAGTAAATCCTTTTTGACTCAATATACGATTTATACCGCTGGGTGGCGTTGTAAAACCAGCATCGAAAATCACTTGAGCAACACGGAGTCGATATCGCTCCAGCACAGCAGATGGCAGTGTTACAACAAGGGTAAATAAACCGTGCCTTTAAGAAAATAAGAAGAAGAACAGCGGAAGTATGTGTGTAAAAACGAATTGGATCTGAAAACGTATTCACTCTGAACGTTTCCATTCATGTATTTGGAAAAGTTTCATTCAACAAAAGTGATAAACTATTTTCAGATGCACAGAAGAAACGACAGATAGAGGCGCGATGATTTTAAGAACATTCTCGAATTTGTTCGCACAATCCCAAGCCTGTTTTCGATCGGCTCGAGCCAAGAGCACATTGTCAGCTGTCATTGACGAGACTGGTAAATCAGGACTTATCCTCAAATCTTTGTCAACAGACATATTTGAAAACTTAGCATTGGAGGACTGGATACACGATCATGTTGACCTCCAAAACCGGAGTATGCTCTTCTTATGGAGTAATGCCCCAGCGGTGGTGATAGGGAGACATCAGAACCCGTGGCAAGAGTGCAACCTTCAGGCCATGAGACAGAAAGGGATACCGCTCGCCAGGCGACGCAGTGGGGGCGGGACTGTATTCCACGATTTAGGAAATGTCAATTTGACTTTCTTCACGTCCAAGAAAAACTATGACCGTCACAGGAATCTCCAAGTCGTGACAAGTGCTCTGAAAGGACTCAGGCCAGACATGGATGTACGTGCAACAGAGAGGTTTGACATCTTGCTGAATGGCCACCACAAGATTTCAGGAACCGCTGCTAAATTGGGAAGGACAGCAGCTTACCATCACTGCACCCTGCTGTGTTCGGCTGACAGGGCACTTCTGTCCGAGGTGCTGAAACCGACCTGCCAGGGTATCAAGAGCAATGCAACGCAAAGCGTGCCATCCCCTGTGAAAAACCTGCTGGATGAGGACCCGACGTTGGACTGTGACACTATCATGGATTCAGTGGCATCCCAGTACAACACAGAGTTTGGTTTCAGCAGCCCTGTAACACTTGTGGACCCAAGTGATGAGCTGTCCTTGCCTGGTATCCAAAGAATGGCCCGTGAACTGTTGGCATGGGAGTGGACATTTGGAAGGACTCCTAAGTTCAGTATCTGTACGACTTTTGAGTTGAAAAATGACACGTCTATCTGCAATGCAACTCTAAACATGGACATCAAAAATGGCATTATAGAAACTTGTGACATTGAGGTTCCCTCGGACTGGCTACCTGTGGAATTGTCTCGAGAGTTCTCCTTACACCTGATAGGTGGGAAATTATGTCCCTACAAGACATCAGTAATCGCAGCAGAATTTCTGAGGACAATCCCACAAAATAAAGAACTTGAAAGAAAGATGTATAATCTGTGCCGAAGAGTTGTCTTCATGATGTGAATAAAGCACTGCTGCATGACATACTGAGTTGTCCAGTGTTTTGTTATTGGGATAGTTTAATCACCAATTTCTCTGGACAAAGGGAAGGGGTGCTCTCTGTATAGCCATTCTAGAAAGTTATCTGTAGACCCTGACTTTATATGCACACAAAGTATTTCCATAGCACAAATTCTGCATAAACATCTAATTACGCTGGTAACCAGTTTATAATAGCAATAATACACCTCGGGGGTTTGGGATATATGACCAATATACCACGACTAAGGACTGTATCTAGGCACTCAGCATTGCGTTGTGCTTAAGAACAGCCCTTAGCTGTGGTATATTGGCCATATACCATACCCCCTCTGGCCTTATTTCTTAAATATACCCTTTAGAAAATAGGTTACATCCTTTTCCGGAGTGCAATAAATGCTGCCTCTGTAATGGGGGTCAGTGTGCTGCTAACAACTTAGCTTCCCCCACATCCTTCAACCAGTGATCTTCTGCTTTGAAAAACAAGTGATGAGAAGAAGCCCAGTGGCGGGCAGTGGGGGAAGATGGAGCGATATGGATTTTGGCTGACATTCTGCAAATTTTGTCATCGATGAAACATTTGATCCCAATAGTTTTCTGTTCCCAGAACTAAAATCTGTTACGAACAGAGTAGATTAAGTTTTATAGACTTTACCCGTTGTCAAAGATGTAAAAAAATAGCTTTGTTTAGAAGGAGTGTAAGGGCGAAATGCCAATTGACTTATTTCACACGCACACTTCACAGAGTGGCGTTCCCTAACTGAAATATGCAAATACATGCTAGAACGTGCCAATAGGATCTCGCTAGCTCGTGCTTGGCTCTGCCCACCGGTTGCTTGTTTTGCACAGTGCCCACTATGATTAATTTGCTCTGATTAATTTGCTCTCATTGAAAATGACATGCTGCTGTCTATCTTGGGTTGATTATAAAACTCTTTGGCCTAGCGGTTAGTGTTGGACCAGTAACTGAAAGGTTATTAGTTTGAATACCTGAACCGATAAGGTGAAAAATCTGTCGATGTACCCTTGAGCAAGGTACTTAACCCTAATTTGCCCCTGGAATGCGGTACTACTGGCTGACCCTGTAAAACAACACATTTCTTTGCACCTGTCACAATAATAATAATATTAATAATGTGCTACTCCATTATACCTGCGCAGTTTGCGCAGTGAAGATGCCCTTCACTTCAGTACAGGCAATAGAAAATGCTCTGCAACTGCGCAGGATGTGTGACCAACCCCCATTGGACCAACCATATGTGCTGTATCCGCGAACAACGAGGCTGAACATTGTGGATAAAAATAAAAACAAGGAGAATGGGGAAGAAACAGAAAAAGTCAGGCGATGACAGGTACACGATAGTGTGGCCCGTGTGTCATACGATTTGAGAAAGTTGTGATGTATGCAACAGACTTCTATGAATATAGCTAGCTAACGCTAGTCGTACAGGCTGAGCTGGCTAGCATTAGCATGATACTGAAGCCATGAGCTTCATGTGGCGGCAGGTTGCTTTGGCTAGGCCTCCCGTCTCGGGCTTATTAATAAGCTAACGCTATCCTCGCGCACTTATTTTCTACCTTTCATATTGACAATGAATTAACCAATTTATCTCGTATAAACATACTTGATGCTGAACAACAGAGACACGAAACCGATTATTCTCGCTATTAGCTAGCATATGTTATGCAGCTACATTGGCATCCTACTACCAGCTAGCTAGCCAGGCTCCATGCAGTCACATAATGAAGTTAATTTCCATTAGCTCGTGAGCTATCTAACTTAGCTAGCTTGCTCGCCCACTAATCGGGAAACGCAGACAACTAGCTATATATGATGCAATTCTAGGAGGACATTGTCAGCGAACTATTGCTGAATCTTTGAGTCACTGACAGCACAAGTGAGGACCTCCAGCCTGGCTATGCCCCATGCCTGCAACAGCATTTCTTTTCATTGTGCTGTCAGAAAGGGCCCTCATTCATTGTCCCAACTGTCGCCTCTATGGCTTGAGTATCCATCCAATGGCTGTGTCCCCGTGTGAGTAAACATGGTCATTTGCGATTGATACCCCAGAGATTTGTTCTTGTCCTCAGTTTGGGGGGGGGGGGGGGGGGGGGCTTCAGAATAAATCAGAATACTGATCTCAATGGCTAGAATATATATACTATTTCCATTGCCAAGTATTAGGCATTACGACCAAAAGTCTTAACCAATGTTGTTGTTCATAAATTATGATACATTCCTGAATAGAGATGTCAATTGACACTGACTCACTTCTCATTACGACAAAGCCCTACAATGGATGCTTGTCTGCCAAGTGCACAAATCTACACTCGCTCCTTGTAGTAGGCACTCTTATCCACCCTTTGTAAGTCATGACCAGGTGTCTGCTTTTGACTGTGGGAATGAGCCTTGACAGATAATAGACAGAGAGACAGTAGGCTAAGTGTCGTGCTGGCTTGGTGGCGGCAGCTGCCATTTATGTTGATTATTGAGGGATATATATTGACTGACCTGCCGTGATGGTGAGCTCTCACCCCTTGTACTGTATACTGCTGATCTGCAGCCTGCTCCTGCTCCAGTCAACTCTGCTGAGGTCAAGACGATACCAGGCCAGGGCTAAAGATGATGCTGAACAGCAATGGCGGAAGGATATTAAAGATTGATTAACTATGGTCCTCTCTGTTCCCCATAGCCAACAACTATTACAGGTCTGGTCCAGAAACAACCACTAGCCCCTAACCCTAAAGGCACTTGTATATAAGCAATATTCATAGTAGTTATTACAGGTAAAAGGAATAACATTGATAGAACAGGATAACTCCATCAACATTCTGTCTATCAGCTGCTTCTTCATGATTTTATTACCCAGAGGCAAAGGCGTGTGCACTGTGCACCC
This sequence comes from Salvelinus namaycush, assembly GCF_016432855.1. Taxonomy (NCBI): domain Eukaryota; kingdom Metazoa; phylum Chordata; class Actinopteri; order Salmoniformes; family Salmonidae; genus Salvelinus; species Salvelinus namaycush. The sequence continues at coordinate 51,629,676 of NC_052313.1, forward strand.
TGTGTGTTTTACCCGGGGTTGGCCCCTGTTCATTCTAACATAGAGGTGCTTTCCACTGCTGATGCAACAGGCATGCAAGGAGGCTAGCCTCACCCTCTGTATAAAGTCTGAGGCTGAGCAGACGTAGGGCTTTTAGTCTGAAAGATCCATGTGCTGCTACAGGTAAGGTTATTGTGGTTGGATTGTGGATGGTTAGTAGTTGAGATGATCATTAGGTTCATAATGGTCATTACAGGTTAGGGACTGAAGTTGTTTGTCTTTCATGTTTGGTTTTCATCTTCACCCGTCTGACGTAAGACGGAAGGTCTAGAATTAGTTATTGCATATTTTTGGACTGAAGGCGTAACAGTGTCAAGTGTGCAGCTGCCATTCAGGTGGAGGTGTTGTTCTTGTTGGATGCACACTTCCCACTGTCAGGGTTGATTTGTGGCCACCAGCGAGTCATTTTAGGACTGCAGTAAAGCCTTCAAATCTGTCAACATTTTCTGTTGACAGACTTTTTAGTGTCCTGTGACTGCCTGGGTCTGTCTTTGTCGGACTGACTGACTGGGTCTGTCTTTGTCGGACTGACTGACTGACTGGGTCCTTAGTTATTTTAAAATGGAGCGTTCATTACTGTCGAAGAGAGAGAAATAAGACAATATAAAGACAATATAAAAGTGAAATGATCAAACGGTGAAATATGGTGATGTGACTGTCGGACTGACTGACTGGGTCTGTCTTTGTCGGACTGACTGACTGGGTCTGTCTTTGTCGGACTGACTGACTGACTGGGTCTGTCTTTGTCGGACTGACTGACTGACTGGGTCTGTCTTTGTCGGACTGACTGACTGACTGGGTCTGTCTTTGTCGGACTGACTGACTGACTGGGTCTGTCTTTGTCGGACTGACTGACTGACTGGGTCTGTTTTTGTCGGACTGACTGACTGACTGGGTCTGTCTTTGTCGGACTGACTGGGTCTGTCTTTGTCGGACTGACTGACTGACTGGGTCTGTCTTTGTCGGACTGACTGACTGACTGGGTCTGTCTTTGTCGGACTGACTGACTGACTGGGTCTGTCTTTGTCGGACTGACTGACTGACTGGGTCTGTCTTTGTCGGACTGACTGACTGACTGGGTCTGTCTTTGTCGGACTGACTGACTGACTGGGTCTGTCTTTGTCGGACTGACTGGGTCTGTCTTTGTCGGACTGACTGACTGACTGACTGACTGGGTCTGTCTTTGTCTGTCGGACTGACTGACTGACTGGGTCTGTCTTTGTCTGTCGGACTGACTGACTGACTGGGTCTGTCTTTGTCTGTCGGACTGACTGACTGACTGACTGGGTCTGTCTTTGTCTGTCGGACTGACTGACTGACTGACTGGGTCTGTCTTTGTCGGACTGACTGACTGACTGACTGGGTCTGTCTTTGTCGGACTGACTGACTGACTGACTGGGTCTGTCTTTGTCGGACTGACTGACTGACTGACTGACTGGGTCTGTCTTTGTCGGACTGACTGACTGACTGACTGGGTCTGTCTTTGTCGGACTGACTGACTGACTGACTGGGTCTGTCTTTGTCGGACTGACTGACTGACTGACTGGGTCTGTCTTTGTCGGACTGACTGACTGACTGGGTCTGTTTTTGTCGGACTGACTGACTGACTGGGTCTGTCTTTGTCGGACTGACTGGGTCTGTCTTTGTCGGACTGACTGACTGACTGGGTCTGTCTTTGTCGGACTGACTGACTGACTGGGTCTGTCTTTGTCGGACTGACTGACTGACTGGGTCTGTCTTTGTCGGACTGACTGACTGACTGGGTCTGTCTTTGTCGGACTGACTGACTGACTGACTGACTGACTGGGTCTGTCTTTGTCTGTCGGACTGACTGACTGACTGACTGGGTCTGTCTTTGTCTGTCGGACTGACTGACTGACTGGGTCTGTCTTTGTCGGACTGACTGACTGACTGACTGGGTCTGTCTTTGTCGGACTGACTGACTGACTGACTGGGTCTGTCTTTGTCGGACTGACTGACTGACTGACTGGGTCTGTCTTTGTCGGACTGACTGACTGACTGACTGGGTCTGTCTTTGTCGGACTGACTGACTGACTGGGTCTGTCTTTGTCGGACTGGATATGAAAATCATATTTGTGAAATGTGCTAATTTGATCAAGGCTGCAAATATTTGAAATACCACACATTCATTGCTAGTTTGTATCATTTTGCTGCTAACATGGAACCCAAACCTGGCTACGCGCCTGCGCCATCGTGCATAAATGTGTTTTGTCCCCCCACACCAAACGCGATCACGACACAAAGGTTAAAATATCAAAACAAACTCTGAACCAATTATATTAATTTGGGGACAGATCGAAAAGCATTAAACATTTATGGCAATTTAGCTAGCTAGCTTGCACTTGCTATCTAATTTGTCCTTTTTAGCTAGCTTGCTGTTGCTAGTCAATTTTTCCTGGGATGTAAACATTGAGTTGTTATTTTACCTGAAATGCACAAGGTTCTCTACTCCGCCAATCAATCCACACATAAAACGGTCAACCGAATCGTTTCTAGTCATCTCTCCTCCTTCCAGGCTTTTTCTTCTCTTGACTTTATATTGCGATTGACAACTTTCATAAATTAGGTGCATTACCGCCACTGACCTCGTTCGTCTTTCAGTCACCCACGTGGGTATAACCAATGAGGAGATGGCACGTGGGTTCCTGCTTCTACACTGCTCAAAAAAATAAAGGGAACACTTAAACAACACAATGTAACTCCAAGTCAATCACACTTCTGTGAAATCAAACTGTCCACTTAGGAAGCAACACTGATTGACAATAAATTTCACATGCTGTTGTGCAAATGGAATAGACAAAAGGTGGAAATTATAGGCAATTAGCAAGACACCCCCAATAAAGGACTGGTTCTGCAGGTGGTGACCACAGACCACTTCTCAGTTCCTATGCTTCCTGGCTGATGTTTTGGTCACTTTTGAATGCTGGCGGTGCTTTCACTCTAGCGGTAGCATGAGACGGAGTCTACAACCCACACAAGTGGCTCAGGTAGTGCAGCTCATCCAGGATTGCACATCAATGCGAGCTGTGGCAAGAAGGTTTGCTGTGTCTGTCAGCGTAGTGTCCAGAGCATGGAGGCGCTACCAGGAGACAGGCCAGTACATCAGGAGACGTGGAGGAGGCCGTAGGAGGGCAACAACCCAGCAGCAGGACCGCTACCTCCGCCTTTGTGCAAGGAGGAGCAGGTGGAGCACTGCCAGAGCCCTGCAAAATGACCTCCAGCAGGCCACAAATGTGCATGTGTCTGCTCAAACGGTCAGAAACAGACTCCATGAGGGTGGTATGAGGGCCCGACGTCCACAGGTGGGGGTTGTGCTTACAGCCCAACACCGTGCAGGACGTTTGGCATTTGCCAGAGAACACCAAGATTGGCAAATTCGCCACTGGCACCCTGTGCTCTTCACAGATGAAAGCAGGTTCACACTGAGCACATGAGCACCTGTGACAGACGTGACAGAGTCTGGAGACGCCGTGGAGAACGTTCTGCTGCCTGCAACATCCTCCAGCATGACCGGTTTGGCGGTGGGTCAGTCATGGTGTGGGGTGGCATTTCTTTGTGGGGCCGCACAGCCCTCCATGTGCTCGCCAGAGGTAGCCTGACTGCCATTAGGTACCGAGATGAGATCCTCAGACCCCTTGTGAGACCATATGCTGACACATGCACATTTGTGGCCTGCTGGAGGTCATTTTGCAGGATTCTGGCAGTGCTCCTCCTTGCACAAAGGCGGAGGTAGCGGTCCTGCTGCTGGGTTGTTGCCCTCCTACGGCCTCCTCCACGTCTCCTGATGTACTGGCCTGTCTCCTGGTAGCGCCTCCATGCTCTGGACACTACGCTGACAGACACAGCAAACCTTCTTGCCACAGCTCGCATTGATGTGCCATCCTGGATGAGCTGCACTACCTGAGCCACTTGTGTGGGTTGTAGACTCCGTCTCATGCTACCACTAGAGTGAAAGCACCGCCAGCATTCAAAAGTGACCAAAACATCAGCCAGGAAGCATAGGAACTGAGAAGTGGTCTGTGGTCACCACCTGCAGAACCAGTCCTTTATTGGGGGTGTCTTGCTAATTGCCTATAATTTCCACCTTTTGTCTATTCCATTTGCACAACAGCATGTGAAATTTATTGTCAATCAGTGTTGCTTCCTAAGTGGACAGTTTGATTTCACAGAAGTGTGATTGACTTGGAGTTACATTGTGTTGTTTAAGTGTTCCCTTTATTTTTTTGAGCAGTGTATAAACCAAGGAGGAGATGGGAGAGGCAGGAGTTGCAGCGCGATCTGCGTCACAAATAGAACTTACTTCTATTTTATCCCTTGACAACGCAGACACTTGTTGGCGCATGTGAGCAATGTTGGTGCAATAATTGACAAACATAGATTTCTACATTTATGTTGCATGCTCGCTCATGCGACGCGAGCGGTGTAGTCAGCCTGTAAGCCTGTATTTTTTTGTGACATAGCATATGGCAGAAATCTGCATGGAGAAGCATGTGGTTCCCAGCTATGCTTGATAATGCTGTCTTTTACCATGTGTAATGTGCGTCATATGTGATTTGCATGACTTTGTTTCAGTGCCAAAGACGATGGCATCGACCTTGACGCCCTAGCAGCAGAAATCGAAGGAGTGGGAGCCTCCAAGGAGCAAGGGAAAGGAAAGGCCAAGAAGAAGAAAGACAAAAAGAAAGACGATTTTGAGTAAGTCTTTATTTCTCTCTCTTCGACAGTAATGAACGCTCCATTTTAAAATAACTAAGGAAATAAGAACCAACTGCTGGATGGAAATATTTCTAAACTTGCCTTGGACTTTGCAGCCTACTGTGTATTGATCATAATGATTTGATCTTTAACAGTGAAGACGACATCCTGAAGGAGCTGGAGGAACTGTGTCTTGAAACCACAGGAGCTAAAGGCAGCAAGGTGAAGTGTAGCCATAGGCTAATCTTCATATGTAATGACCTAATACCAGGCGATAGCCCAATGCTAATCTGCATATGTAATGATCCTATACCAGGTTATTGCCCAGTGCTAATCTGCATATATAATGCCCCTATACTAGGCTATAACAGGGTTTCAGTAATAGCCGGCTTAAACAAATACATTAGAAAAGCTGATCATGCATTTTAGCCTATTGACGGAAATACCAATTGATGTAAATACATTTGACCGTTCATGCTTATTCTTTCTATGGGTTAATTAGCATAATTTAGTGTAATCAAATTGCCGCTTGTGTATATTCGTTATGTATCTTCTTAATCACATGTGCACAGCATACAGATACTGAGCCTTTAACCAGGAAAATCTGTCAGACAGAGCTTTTATAAGCCCAATCATTGCACAACAATTGTAAATGCAATCGTGTGTTGAAAACATTTTTGTGGCCACGATTAAAAATACCTGCTATTATTTTATTTCTCTACTGGTAATTGAAGCGTGCTTCCCATTCGTCATTCAAATGCACAGGAAACGGACGGCAGGCTTCATCAGGCTTCACACACCACTTTGCAATGAGCTGGAGGCAGTAAGCCTTTTGAAAACGTATAGCTACTTAATAGTTTGAAACCTCAACGTTTTACTACATATTATGAGGCGTGTTTTACCTTGCTTCAATGTAGACTAGGCAGAATCCGACCATATCCGTGGAGGAAAATATGTTATACAGACTATAGACTATTTCTCTTATTTTCTATTGGTTATCAACTTTCTTTCATTGTCTGGTAGCCAAATGCGCATTCCCGCCTACTGCCTTGTGCACATTGCTGACTTAATAATCTTAAAAAATCATATTTTTTTAAACACTTAAGCTAAATGTTCTGATCTGTTGCGTCCGACTCGTTGCTTTTTAAAGTATGTTTTATGTATCTGAGGCCTACTGGTTGTATGAATTTGGGATCTATCGTTCTACAACTGTCCCAGAGTCTGTTTGGGCTCTTTCTATCTCAACAAACTGTACAATAGAATAGGTCAACTTTTCTACTATGGGGGGTAGTAGATTGACAGGCTCATGCACAGTGATAAGGCTAGGGGATGCTAAGGTTTCCCTAAGTAAATTTAATTAAATTGCCAAAATGATATATCCTAATTAGCCTACTCCTGTCTATACAGAAATAAATGAAATCATTCAAAATAGGCTACTAAGCATGATTTGGCCACAGAGGATCATTAGCTTCCCCTAGACTTAAAAAATTATATAAGTTGTGGATTGTTTTAAATCCCGTTGCCTACAGTTGGAAGGAAAGGCAGCACGTGGAATTTGGGCAGCACACGTGGCAAATGCCAACTAGATTATTGTTGAGTTATGACTGTCAATGAAAAGAGGCCCAGCCAGGCATGTCGGAATATTTCGAAATTCAATCATGGGAAAACATAGTTTGGAAAGAAGCATGGCTATTGCTGTAAAGAGAAGACAATGAAAAGACTCTTATCTGTAAATTCTCAACTCAATTGAGCGTACAACCGTAGGCCCGTAGACTATCTTATTGGCACCAGCAGAGAGCATCGGCCATATCCCCGTTGAGTGTGCTTTGCTCATATTCACTCTTTATCATTGTCGTGTCAGTGTCACTTAAAAGTTTGTTTTTGGACTATAATTTCCTCCTCCAGTTTAGATTCTGTCACCCCTTCTGGTAGACCTATTATATGGACAACGTGGTTTCATTGGTCTGTTTGTCAGTGTCAGCAGAGTAGGCTACCCTGTCATTTGTCATTTCAAAAAAAATTCTGCTAATGTCTGCAGTCATATAAAGTGTAGTAGAATTGCATGAAATGTGTTTTTATAAAAGGCCACATTTTTTTACGCGCACAGAAAGAAAAAAGGTATCTGATATAGCCTAGGCCTCTACGCTATACTCGCTCCGCCTCGCATTGAACAGTCTTTTTTGCGAACTGTGATTGGGTTATATTATTAATCAAAATGTTGACTGTCTGATTTACTCCTTAAGAATAGTACGTTATCTTACATAAATCTGCTAATGCGATGATTCATGGAATGCTTTATTATTATTAGGTGCATTTTTCCTGGGAAAAATAGCTTCCCCAAACTTGAAACTCTCCGCCTATTTTTGCTGTTAGTCACTCGTCTTGTTGGCTGAGGAAAAGTTCATGTGGACAGTTATTCTAACGTCTTCAAAGTGCGCGGTAAGAAGGACACAGGTCACTGCATCCTGGACCTGTTCTGTTCAAATGAATTACCATCATCTACATGTGATGACTGTTATTCTGAGCACGTGGGTGGACGCCTAGTCAGGGTATGCACCCAATGCATAGTCCTATGGGTTCAGTCATGTCTGGCGCCGCATTTTCTAACCGGAAACCCTGGGCTAATAGCCCAATGCTAATCTGCTTATGTAATGACCCTGCACCAGGCTATAGCCAAATGCTAATATGCTAATGTAATGACCCAGTCTGGCAAAGCACATGCTTCTATGGAGCACTCATCACTTCCGCAATCCACAGAAACCAGACGCCACAGACGAGCCGGAGAGTGCCGCCGAGCCCCCACCGCCCACCAAAGCGGAGAAGAAGAAGACGCGGAAGGGCAAGCGAGCCAGCCTGGAGGATGACGGGGGGGACGACGAAGAGGTTTCGGGTACGGGTGACGTGGAAAACGAAGACAAGCAGAAGGACAAGAAGACGTCTGCTGCCCCCGCTGCTGCTGCTGCTGGCTCAGACTCTGAGGACGACGCCTCACGGACCCGGAGGAAACCCAAGGCAGGGAAGAAGGGAGGCCGCAAGGAGGCCTCGGACGAGGAAGAGGAGGATGACGATGGAGGTGCGAGGAAAGGAGAGGGGGGAGGGGAGGATGATTCAGATGATGACGACTCGGTGGACGCGTCGCAGGCCGGAAAGAAAGGCAAGAAGAAGAAGGGCAAAGCCAAGGCAGACAGTGAGGAAGAGGAGGAGGGAACCTTCAAGATGAAGACGGCAGCTCAGAAGAAGGCAGAGAAGAAGGAGAGAGACCGCAAGAAGAAAGAGGAGGACAGGGCTAAGCTGAAGAAGCAGAAGGAGAAGGAGGAGGAGAAAGAGGGGAGTATTGAGGTTGCAGCAGTGCCTAAGAAAGAGAAAGAGGTAGTGAAGAAGAGTGAGCCAGCGGTGGCCCCAGCAGCGGCCCCAACCCCAGCAGCAGCCCCAGCAGCGGCCCCAACCCCAGCAGCAGCCCCAGCAGCAGAGACGGAGGCAGCAGCAGAGATTGAAGATCAGGAAGGGGCTGATCCTCAAGGAGAGGGTGAGATTTACAATTGGTTTATATTGTATCCATTCCACAGTCTAAACGGCAACACTTTACAATTAGTTGCCCATATGCCATGTAGGAACTACTTTCGTTTTAAGAATGTGTAAATGCTTATCTGTACCCATTAGCTGCCGATGAGGTGCTTGAAGCAATTAATGGTAAGGGAAGGAAACAAACAGATTTCTGCTTCAAGGTAGCTTGTTACATGCCTTAATTTTGCTGGACCCCAGGATGAGCAGCTAATGGGGATCCATAATACATAGTAATACACGTGTTAATGTGTACAATAGTAGTAGTTACAATAGTAGAAGTCTACTCATCTTAATTCTGTACCCATTAGCTGCCGATGCGGTGGTGGAAACAATGAATGAACCCAATGGTAATGTTTTCAAAGTAGTTAAAAGTGGCGTTACTGTGTAGTTACATGCAATTAGTCCAAAATGTAGAAATGGCTTGCATAGTTACTGATTTCTGTCTGGGGTTTTGTGTTACTTCAGAAGAGGAAGGGGGAGACAAGAAGGGCAAGAAAGACAAGAAGAAGAAGAAGGGGGAGAAGGAGAAAGAGGAGAAGAAGAAGGGACCCAGCAAGGCCACAGTGAAGGCCATGCAGGAGGCTCTGGCGCACATGAAGGAGGAAGAGGAGCGCGCCAAGAAGGAGGAAGAAGAGAACCTGCGTCGCCTGGAAGAGCAGGAGGCTCAGAGACTGGAGCAGGTTTAAGCACACACACATATACACACACACACACACTGTGTGTATACACACACACACACACACACACACACACACACACACTGACCTCTTACCAACTGACCTCTTCAATGTAACACCTACAGGAGCGTCTGGAACAGGAGCGCAAGGAGAAGAAGAAACAGAAGGAGAAAGAGAGGAAGGAGAGGCTGAAGAAGGAGGGCAAACTGCTGACCAAAGCCCAGAAAGAGGCCCGGGCCAGGGCTGAGGCCACACTTGAACTCCTGAAGGCCCAGGGTATTGAAGTGCCATCCAAAGACGACTCGGTGCCAAAGAAGAAGCCAGTGTACGGAGACAAGAGGAAAAAGAAGCCCCAACAAGCACAGACCCCTGAAGGTAACAGCGTCTTCCAATCCACATCAACATGTCCAACTGCAAAATCATCTATCTATTTGTTTGTGCCTCATCCCTCATTCCTCCTCTTCCCTGTCAGAGATCTCAGAGGTCATGTCACCCACGTCGGAGACGGCAGAGCTAATCATCTCACCGATGGCGGTGGAAACTCCTGAAGTAGCAGCAGGTAAAATGGACCATAGATCTCGGAGATGGAGCCTGCCTTAATGTCCTCCGCTTGTTGTCCAGATCTGGGTGTAACGCCAGACAACTTTCATTGCCTCAGTCACATTTTGTGTCATGTCTTCTTGTCCCTCCCCCCAGAGGTAGAGCAGAAAGCTGAGTCTGCAGTTGATGACTGGGAGGCTATCGCTGAGGCCATCGATCAGGACAAAGGTAAGACAGGACAGACTTTAGGTTTTAGCAATATGGCACTCTCCCAAAGGCTTGGTGGAATTTTCTCCGCGCTTACACCTCACATAACGTCTCTTCTCCCTCTACAGAGCTGAAGACGGTCCACATTGAGGTGAAGCCAGAGACGCCAAAGCAGCCCCAACAGAAACCCTCGTCACAGCCGGAGGAAGAGGAGGACGAGGAGGAAGAGGACGAGGAGGAAGAGGATGACGAAGAGGAGGACAGTGAGGAGGAGGAGGAGAAGGAGAGTCAGCCTCACACACCGCAGCAGGCCCCAGCCACTAAGAGGAAGGGAGGGAAGGAGAGCTCAGAGTCCAGTAGTGACAGCGACTCCGATGACGATCGCACTAAAGAGGAGCGGATCTACAACAAGGCCAAGAAGCGTATTGAGGTAGTCTCACACATATACACACACACACACACACACACACACACACACACACACACATCCCGTCAACATTGTTAAACGGTAGAGAAGTCTAATGTTGTTCTCTCTGTGCTCCTCCTGTGTAGAAACGGCGAGCAGAGAACATAAAGAACATAAACCTGGACAAGCTCCGCTCCCCCGTCGTCTGTGTACTGGGCCACGTAGACACAGGCAAGACCAAGATCCTGGACAAGCTGCGGCATACACACGTACAGGACGGAGAGGCAGGAGGGATCACCCAACAGATCGGAGCCACTAACGTACCGCTGGAGGCCATCGTAGAGCAGACCAAGATGGTGAAGAACGTGAGTACTGCTGCACCTCTCCCTTCAGCTCAGACCCAGTCATACACTGAACACTGAGTGTACAAAACATTAGGAACACCTTCCTAATATTAAGTTGTACCCCCTTTTTCCCTCAGTACAGTCTCAATTCGTTGGGGCATGGACTCTACAAGGTGTCAAAAGCGTTCCACAGGGATGCTGGCCCATGTTGACTCCTATGCTTCACAGTTGTCAAGTTGGCTGTATGGCCTTTCGGTGGTGGACCATTCTTGATACACACGGGAAACTGTTGAACGTGAAAGACACAGCAGCGTTGCAGTTCTTGACACACTCAAACCGGTGCGCCTGACACCTACTACCATGCCCCGTTCAAAGGCACTTAAATCTTTTGTCTTTTCCATTCACCCTCTGAATGGCACACACATACACAATCCATGTCTCAATGCTTAAAAATCCTTCTTTAAACTGTCTCCTCACCTTCATCGACACTGATTGAATTGGATTTAACAAGTGACATCAATAAGGGATCACAGCTTTCACCTGGATTCATCTGGTCAGTCTGTCATGGAAAAAGCAGGTGTTCCGAATGTTTTGTACAGTCAGTGTATGTAGGGCATTGGATTTGAATAGATAGTTGGTGTTTAATGGCTCTTTAATCATTTCATTGTTTCCTCTTCAGTTCAACAACGAGGCCATTAAAATCCCAGGAATGCTGATCATCGACACCCCAGGCCACGAGTCTTTCAGGTAAACCCTCATTCAGGAAAATGTGTGTCCACTGCCCTAAATGTGTTGGTCTGACTACATCTCGCTCCATCTGTCTGTGTGTCCAGTAATCTGAGGAACCGGGGCAGCTCTCTGTGTGACATAGCCATCCTGGTGGTGGACATCATGCACGGCCTGGAGCCTCAGACCCTGGAGTCCATCAACCTGCTCAAGGAGAAGAAGTGTCCCTTCATTGTAGCACTTAACAAGGTCAGTCTGTCTGGTCAGACATGCTCATAGCTTACCTCTGGGATGGATAGATGGATAGATAGATGTCTAGTAGAGGACTTGCATGTATTAAAGGCACTCAATGGCCCACAATTCACTGGGAATAAAGCTACCAGGTTACAATAGCTTGCGGAAGTCTTTTTTTTGCACTAGTAGTTAATTGGTTCCCCATCCATGTGACATGATGTGTATTTTTGTCCCTTCTATTCGTTCCATTTCTATGTCTTCTCCAGATTGACCGTCTGTACGACTGGAAGAAGAGTCCGGACACAGACGTGGTGGCCACACTGAAGAAGCAGAAGAAGAACACCAAGGATGAGTTTGACGAGAGGGCCAAAGCTGTCATCGTGGAGTTCGCCCAGCAGGTCACTAACTATATGAACAAAGGAGGGGGAAAGAGTTTTGGAGTTGACAGCACTTTTCACTATTGCGATGCACCTATTGTGTGAACCCTGAGTGACCCTGCATCTTAGAGACTGCTGCCCAATGTACATAAACATGGAACACTAGTCACTTTAATGATGTTTACCTACTGTTTTACCCACTTCATATGTATATACTGTATTCAGTAGAGATTCATTAATAGAAAAGGTGTGTTATATAACTACTGCTGTACAAACCTTTTCTATTGATATACTGTCCATACTGTATACACACTATTATATGTGTATACATATATTTATATTCTGGTCTCTGACATTGCTCGTTCTGATATTTCTTCATTTCATTCGTATGTTGTTATTGTGTTAGACAGTACTTCACTTGTAGAGCTAGAAACATAAGCATTTCACTGCATCTTAACATCTACAATTCTGCGTATGCGACCAATGAACTTGGATTTGATTTAATGTCTGTCTTGTGTATTCGTACAGGGTCTGAACGCAGCCCTCTTCCATGAGAACAAGGACCCTAGGACCTTTGTGTCTCTGGTGCCCACGTCGGCCCACTCCGGGGACGGCATGGGCAACCTGATCGCTCTGCTGGTGGAGCTCACCCAGACCATGCTGGCACGACGCCTGGCACACTGCGACGAGCTCAGGGCGCAGGTCATGGAGGTGAGGGACAATTACTACATTACGGTCACAGTTTATGGGGACGAGGAAGAATAATCCTCCCTGTTGTTGTCACGGTTAGATTGCTGTTATTTTAGGGTCGTTTCCGTTACACCAGTCACACTACCGTTACGTCAGTGTCATTACCGTTGCGTCATCTAACACTTAATGTTGTATTAAACTCAAGATGTGTCCCTGTCCATCCTCAGGTGAAAGCCCTGCCTGGTATGGGCACCACTATAGACGTGATCCTGATCAACGGGGTTCTCCGGGAGGGCATGACCATCATCGTCCCGGGGGTGGAGGGACCCATCGTCACCCAGATCAGGGGGCTGCTGCTGCCTCCACCCATGAAGGAGCTCAGGGTCAAGGTCTGGAGGAAATGTTTATGTTGGGCCTTTCTTTATTAAAGAGCACTTGTAGGAGCAGCAAACAGTTATGACCTGGTTTCAACGGAATGTCATGCTGTCCATGACTTGGCTAGGGGTTAATCCTAACTTCCATTTCCATGTCTCATTTTCACTAAATAATTCACTGTCAATAGCAGACTAAGCGATACTTTGGCGGTGGAAGTTAGAATTAGCAGCAGGTAGCCTAGCGGTTAGAGCATTGGGCCAGTAACCGAAAAGTCGCTGGTTCGAATACCCGAGCCGACAACGTGTAAAATCTGTCTGTGCCTTTGAGCAAGGGGCGCCGTACTACTATGGCTGACCCTGTAAAACAACACATTTCACTGCACCTATCTGGTGTATGTGACAATAAAACCTTTAAAAAAATTATTGGCCCCATAATGATGATCTGTGTGTAGTATGAATGAATGATCTGAGCCCCTGTCCTCTTTAGAACCAGTAGGTAGTATTAATGAATGATCTGACCCCCTGTCCTCTTTAGAACCAGTAGGTAGTATTAATGAATGATCTGACCCCCTGTCCTCTTTAGAACCAGTAGGTAGTATTAATGAATGATCTGACCCCCTGTCCTCTTTAGAACCACTAGGTAGTATTAATGAATGATCTGAGCCCCTGTCCTCTTTAGAACCAGTAGGTAGTATTAATGAATGATCTGACCCCCTGTCCTCTTTAGTACCACTAGGTAGTATTAATGAATGATCTGACCCCCTGTCCTCTTTAGAACCACTAGGTAGTATTAATGAATGATCTGACCCCCTGTCCTCTTTAGAACCACTAGGTAGTATTAATGAATGATCTGACCCCCTGTCCTCTTTAGAACCAGTAGGTAGTATTAATGAATGATCTGACCCCCTGTCCTCTTTAGAACCAGTAGGTAGTATTAATGAATGATCTGACCCCCTGTCCTCTTTAGAACCACTAGGTAGTATTAATGAATGATCTGAGCCCCTGTCCTCTTTAGAACCAGTAGGTAGTATTAATGAATGATCTGACCCCCTGTCCTCTTTAGAACCAGTAGGTAGTATTAATGAATGATCTGACCCCCTGTCCTCTTTAGAACCAGTAGGTAGTATTAATGAATGATCTGACCCCCTGTCCTCTTTAGAACCAGTAGGTAGTATTAATGAATGATCTGACCCCCTGTCCTCTTTAGAACCAGTAGGTAGTATTAATGAATGATCTGACCCCCTGTCCTCTTTAGAACCAGTAGGTAGTATTAATGAATGATCTGACCCCCTGTCCTCTTTAGAACCACTAGGTAGTATTAATGAATGATCTGACCCCCTGTCCTCTTTAGAACCACTAGGTAGTATTAATGAATGATCTGACCCCCTGTCCTCTTTAGAACCACTAGGTAGTATTAATGAATGATCTGACCCCCTGATCCTCTTTAGAACCACTAGGTAGTATTAATGAATGATCTGACCCCCTGTCCTCTTTAGAACCACTAGGTAGTATTAATGAATGATCTGACCCCCTGATCCTCTTTAGAACCAGTATGAGAAGCATAAGGAGGTGTGTACGGCCCAGGGAGTGAAGATCCTGGGGAAAGACCTGGAGAAGACCCTGGCAGGGCTCCCCCTGCTGGTGGCCCACAAGGAGGATGAGGTGGCCGTGCTCAGGGTGAGACTGGCACATTTAAGCAGTAAGGCCCGGGGGGGTGTGGTATATGGCCAATGTACGGCTAAGGGCTGTTCTTATGCCCGACACAACGCAAATTGCCTGGATACAGCCCTAAGCCGTGGTATATTGGCAATATACCAGAAACCCTTGAGGTGCCTTATTGCTATTATAAACTGGTTACCAACGTAATTAGAACAGTAAAAATAAATGTTTTGTCATACCCTGGGTATATGGTCTGATATACCACAGCTTTCGGACAATCAGCATTCAGAGCTCGAACCACCCAGTTTATAATGTACTGTGTATCAGGGGTTCTTAAAAATGTTCAGCTCGAGACCCAAATGAGAAATTGACCCTGTGACCCAAATCGTCCTCCAACGACCCAAATTAAGAAGAAATAGTGTGGGATTATGGATGTATTCTCATTATTCGCAACCCACTTGGAACCCGACCCATAGTTGAAGAAACCCTTCTGTGTATGAAAACAGGGCTGTGTCTCAATAGTGTTAGACTGGATCCCTCTGCCACCTACGGCAACATGTCCATCTCTGAGTTAGTTACTAGTACACACACACACACGGTGCATTGAGATCCTCTGCGTTGTGATCCCCCTGCAGGATGAGCTGGTGCGGGAGCTGAAACAGACTCTGAACTCCATCAAGCTGGAGGAGAAGGGTGTGTACGTCCAGGCCTCCACTCTCGGATCCCTGGAAGCCTTGCTCGAGTTTCTACGAGTGTCCAAAGTGCCTGTGAGTATCACTCACATATACACACACACACCGTATCAAACTACAATATAGTATTGAGATAACGTGCTGTAATGTTCATGTTTTTCCGTCTCCTCCAACAGTACGCTGGCATCAACATCGGTCCAGTCCACAAGAAAGACGTGATGAAAGCTTCCACTATGCTGGAGCATGACCCACAGTGTGTGACCTCTTCTGTCTTCTCTCCTTTCTATACCCTGTCATACATTTGTTTGATTGGATACTGTCTCAGCGTAATTAACCCTGTCTGTGTAAACTGGACAATAACAAATCAATGCTGTTCTGTTGTAGGTATGCAACGATCCTGGCGTTTGATGTGAAGGTGGAGAGGGACTCTCAGGAGATGGCTGATAGTCTGGGGGTCAGGGTGTTCAGCGCTGAGATCATCTACCACCTGTTTGATGCCTTCACCAAGTACAGAGAGGACTACAAGAAGGCCAAGCAGGACGAGTTCAAGTACGTGAACACACACACACTGCATGATACAACCATAACTTTGTTTTGCTGTCATAGGCCATAGCACAAGTGATCCACACTCAGCCCATTGGAAGGCTACACCTGTCCTGCCTTGGATGGGTTTCCAGACAGGACAGTAGGTGTGGGTTATGCCTGGGCTAGGTTTCCAGACAGGACAGTAGGCGTGGGTTATGCCTGGGCTAGGTTTCCAGACAGGACAGTAGGCGTGGGTTATGCCTGGGCTAGGTTTCCAGACAGGACAGTAGGTGTGGGTTATGCCTGGGCTAGGTTTCCAGACAGAACAGTAGGCGTGTGGTATGCCTGGGCTAGGTTTCCAGACAGGACAGTAGGCGTGGGGTATGCCTGGGCTAGGTTTCCAGACAGGACAGTAGGCGTGGGGTATGCCTGGGCTAGGTTTCCAGACAGGACAGTAGGTGTGGGTTATGCCTGGGCTAGGTTTCCAGACAGGACAGTAGGCATGCCTGGGCTAGGTTTCCATACAGGACAGTAGGCGTGGGGTATGCCTGGGCTAGGTTTCCAGACAGGACAGTAGGCGTGGGGTATGCCTGGGCTAGGTTTCCAGACAGGACAGTAGGTATGGGGTATGCCTGGGCTAGGTTTCCAGACAGGACAGTAGGCGTGGGGTATGCCTGGGCTAGGTTTCCAGACAGGACAGTAGGCGTGGGGTATGCCTGGGCTAGGTTTCCAGACAGGACAGTAGGTGTGGGTTATGCCTGGGCTAGGTTTCCAGACAGGACAGTAGGTATGGGGTATGCCTGGGCTAGGTTTCCAGACAGGACAGTAGGCGTGGGGTATGCCTGGGCTAGGTTTCCAGACAGAACAGTAGGCGTGTGGTATGCCTGGGCTAGGTTTCCAGACAGGACAGTAGGCGTGGGGTATGCCTGGGCTAGGTTTCCAGACAGAACAGTAGACGTAGGGTATGCCTGGGCTAGGTTTCCAGACAGGACAGTAGACGTAGGGTATGCCTGGGCTAGGTTTCCAGACAGAACAGTAGGTGTGGGGTATGCCTGGGCTAGGTTTCCAGACAGGACAGTAGACGTAGGGTATGCCTGGGCTAGGTTTCCAGACAGGACAGTAGGCGTGGGGTATGCCTGGGCTAGGTTTCCAGACAGAACAGTAGGCATGGGGTATGCCTGGGCTAGGTTTCCAGACAGAACAGTAGACGTAGGGTATGCCTGGGCTAGGTTTCCAGACAGGACAGTAGACGTAGGGTATGCCTGGGCTAGGTTTCCAGACAGAACAGTAGGTGTGGGGTATGCCTGGGCTAGGTTTCCAGACAGGACAGTAGACGTAGGGTATGCCTGGGCTAGGTTTCCAGACAGGACAGTAGGCGTGGGGTATGCCTGGGCTAGGTTTCCAGACAGAACAGTAGGCATGGGGTATGCCTGGGCTAGGTTTCCAGACAGGACAGTAGGCGTGGGGTATGCCTGGGCTAGGCTTCCAGACAGGACAGTAGACGTAGGGTATGCCTGGGCTAGGTTTCCAGACAGAACAGTAGGCGTGGGTTATGCCTGGGCTAGGTTTCCAGACAGGACAGTAGGCGTGGGGTATGCCTGGGCTAGGTTTCCAGACAGAACAGTAGGTGTGGGGTATGTCTGGGCTAGGTTTCCAGACAGGACAGTAGGCGTGGGGTATGCCTGGGCTAGGTTTCCAGACAGAACAGTAGGTGTGGGGTATGCCTGGGCTAGGTTTCCAGACAGGACAGTAGGTGTGGGGTATGTCTGGGCTAGGTTTCCAGACAGGACAGTAGGTGTGGGGTATGTCTGGGCTAGGTTTCCAGACAGGACAGTAGGTATGGGGTATGCCTGGGCTAGGTTTCCAGACAGAACAGTAGGTATGGGGTATGTCTGGGCTAGGTTTCCAGACAGGACAGTAGACGTAGGGTATGCCTGGGCTAGGTTTCCAGACAGGACAGTAGGCGTGGGGTATGCCTGGGCTAGGTTTCCAGACAGGACAGTAGGTGTGGGGTATGTCTGGGCTAGGTTTCCAGACAGGACAGTAGGTGTGGGGTATGTCTGGGCTAGGTTTCCAGACAGGACAGTAGGTGTGGGTTATGCCTGGGCTAGGTTTCCAGACAGAACAGTAGGTGTGGGTTATGCCTGGGCTAGGTTTCCAGACAGGACAGTAGGCGTGGGGTTAGCCTGGGCTAGGTTTCCAGAGAGGACAGTAGGCGTGGGGTATGCCTGGGCTAGGTTTCCAGACAGGACAGTAGGTGTGTTTTATGCCTGGGCTAGGTTTCCAGACAGGACAGTAGGTGTGGGGTATGCCTGGGCTAGGTTTCCAGACAGGACAGTAGACGTGGGGTATGCCTGGGCTAGGTTTCCAGACAGGACAGTAGACGTAGGGTATGCCTGGGCTAGGTTTCCAGACAGGACAGTAGGCGTGGGGTATGCCTGGGCTAGGTTTCCAGACAGGACAGTAGGCGTGGGGTATGCCTGGGCTAGGTTTCCAGACAGAACAGTAGGCGTGGGTTATGCCTGGGCTAGGTTTCCAGACAGGACAGTAGGTGTGGGTTATGCCTGGGCTAGGTTTCCAGACAGAACAGTAGGTGTGGGTTATGCCTGGGCTAGGTTTCCAGACAGGACAGTAGGCGTGGGGTTAGCCTGGGCTAGGTTTCCAGACAGGACAGTAGGCGTGGGGTATGCCTGGGCTAGGTTTCCAGACAGGACAGTAGGTGTGTTTTATGCCTGGGCTAGGTTTCCAGACAGGACAGTAGGTGTGGGGTATGCCTGGGCTAGGTTTCCAGACAGGACAGTAGATGTGGGGTATGCCTGGGCTAGGTTTCCAGACAGGACAGTAGACGTAGGGTATGCCTGGGCTAGGTTTCCAGACAGGACAGTAGGCGTGGGGTATGCCTGGGCTAGGTTTCCAGACAGGACAGTAGGCGTGGGGTATGCCTGGGCTAGGTTTCCAGACAGAACAGTAGGCGTGGGTTATGCCTGGGCTAGGTTTCCAGACAGAACAGTAGGCGTGGGTTATGCCTGGGCTAGGTTTCCAGACAGAACAGTAGGCGTGGGTTATGCCTGGGCTAGGTTTCCAGACAGAACAGTAGGTGTGGGTTATGCCTGGGCTAGGTTTCCAGACAGGACAGTAGACGTGGGGTATGCCTGGGCTAGGTTTCCAGACAGGACAGTAGGCGTGGGGTATGCCTGGGCTAGGTTTCCAGACAGAACAGTAGGTGTGGGGTATGCCTGGGCTAGGTTTCCAGACAGGACAGTAGGTATGGGGTATGCCTGGGCTAGGTTTCCAGACAGGACAGTAGGCGTGGGGTATGCCTGGGCTAGGTTTCCAGACAGGACAGTAGGTATGGGGTATGCCTGGGCTAGGTTTCCAGACAGGACAGTAGGTGTGGGGTATGCCTGGGCTAGGTTTCCAGATAGGACAGTAGGTATGGCGTATGCCTGGGCTAGGTTTCCAGACAGGACAGTAGGTGTGGGGTATGCCTGGGCTAGGTTTCCAGACAGGACAGTAGACGTAGGGTATGCCTGGGCTAGGTTTCCAGACAGGACAGTAGACGTAGGGTATGCCTGGGCTAGGTTTCCAGACAGGACAGTAGGTATGGGGTATGCCTGGGCTAGGTTTCCAGACAGGACAGTAGGCGTGGGGTATGCCTGGGCTAGGTTTCCAGACAGGACAGTAGGCGTGGGGTATGCCTGGGCTAGGTTTTCAGACAGGACAGTAGGTGTGGGGTATGCCTGGGCTAGGTTTCCAGACAGGACAGTAGGTGTGGGGTATGCCTGGGCTAGGTTTCCAGACAGGACAGTAGGTGTGGGGTATGCCTGGGCTAGGTTTCCAGACAGGACAGTAGGTGTGGGGTATGCCTGGGCTAGGTTTCCAGACAGGATAGTAGGTGTGGGGTATGCCTGGGCTAGGTTTCCAGACAGGACAGTAGGTGTGGGGTATGCCTGGGCTAGGTTTCCAGACAGGACAGTAGGTGTGGGGTATGCCTGGGCTAGGTTTCCAGACAGGACAGTAGGTATGGGGTATGCCTGGGCTAGGTTTCCAGACAGGACAGTAGGCGTGGGGTATGCCTGGGCTAGGTTTCCAGACAGGACAGTAGGCGTGGGGTATGCCTGGGCTAGGTTTCCAGACAGGACAGTAGGTGTGGGGTATGCCTGGGCTAGGTTTCCAGACAGGACAGTAGACGTAGGGTATGCCTGGGCTAGGTTTCCAGACAGAACAGTAGGTGTGGGGTATGCCTGGGCTAGGTTTCCAGACAGGACAGTAGGCGTGGGGTATGCCTGGGCTAGGTTTCCAGACAGGACAGTAGGCGTGGGGTATGCCTGGGCTAGGTTTCCAGACAGGACAGTAGGCGTGGGGTATGCCTGGGCTAGGTTTCCAGACAGGACAGTAGGCGTGGGGTATGCCTGGGCTAGGTTTCCAGACAGGACAGTAGGCGTGGGGTATGCCTGGGCTAGGTTTCCAGACAGGACAGTAGGCGTGGGGTATGCCTGGGCTAGGTTTCCAGACAGGACAGTAGGCGTGGGGTATGCCTGGGCTAGGTTTCCAGACAGGACAGTAGGTTTGTGCTGTAGTAACAGTTTTCTCTGTCATTCTCCACAGACACATTGCTGTGTTCCCCACTAAGCTGAAGATCCTGCCTCAGTTCATCTTCAACTCTAGAGACCCCATAGTCATGGGAGTCAACGTGGAGGCTGGGGTCCTCAGACAGGGAACCCCAATCTGTGTGCCCAGCAAGGGGGTGAGTGTCTGTGTATATGTAGAGTGCAGTGTGTGTTTGTGGGACCTGTTTCTATCTTGGTAGGATGTAGAAACAGGTGTAATAATATTATCTCACTGATTTCCTCCCTGTCAGTTTGTGGACATTGGCATCGTGACCAGCATTGAGATCAACCACAAGATGGTGGACAGTGCCAAGAAGGGCCAGGAGATCTGTATAAAGATTGAACCGATCCCCGGAGAGGCACCCAAGATGTTCGGCCGACACTTTGAGGCCACCGACATCCTCGTCAGCAAGGTACAGTCACAGAGAGGAGAAAGGCAACACTTTTCTTTGCAATGTTCAAATTACCGTGTGGTGGATTTTCAGGTCAATACAGTGTATCAGATGTTGTAAGTACTCACTGTTACATTGTACTGACAGCAGGTACCCAAACTCTAACAACGTTGGGTTCTGTACTAGAAGTAGTGGACCATAATGAGAATAGGGAGACTTAGGAGTTCTGAATGTGGTCTTTTGTTTGTTCTCCAGATCACCAGAGCGTCCATCGATGCCCTGAAGAACTGGTTCAGAGACGAGATGGGCAAATCTGACTGGCAGCTCATCATGGAGCTCAAGAAGACTTTTGAAATCATCTGAACGGAAGAACGGGCACACACCTTCATGTCTTCAGACGGCCGCAGCACACTTACACACAAACACACACACCACTGATCATGTGACACCTGATCAAAGACACACACACACACACACACTTGTTCATCACACCCAAGTATGCATACATCCATAAATGGTGGGAGCAGTGCAGTGTCCCACTTTCCCCCTCTCCCCCATCCCCTCCCCTCTGGTGGGTGGGGGAGTGTATTTTTAGAGGGGAAACAGTGTTTTTCTGTGAGAAACCAAACTATTTCCTGCTGTTGTTAACAGTGACAGTTTAGACAGCATTGACACACACACTATTCCAACCTGCCTGTTGTTTGGAATCATCTTGAGTTTTGTTTTTCATTTTGCCTCTCTCTCTCACTCTCCACATCCGTCTGCTGCTGGAGTCCTGCCCCCTGTAATCACTCTGGTGTTCAGGCTGGGGTGAGACAGGAGAGGGGGCGAGTGGGAGTGAAGAACGCTGGGTCAGGCGTCACCGGAACCACAGATCTACAGAATTCAGCAAACTGGGTTTGACAAGTTTCCGTGGGTGCCATGTTGGCACCGGAAGTCGCAAGGAGAATGACATTCCACTGAGAATGCAAATGAGAACCTTATTGTTATGACACGTTGGTTGCCAACATGGAGGCTAGTTTGCTGAACTCTTTATATCTATCACGGATCAAGGGGAGCTGTGCGCCAAAGGCCTGAGCCAATTAGAAGAGGGGAGAGGGGAGGCATTCTTACCAGAAGTTTTAGACGTCTGAATAATACGACCTTGTCAGTGTTTTCTCTTTTCTTGAATGCAGTTATTTTATGGTCCTTTTAAAAAGCCCCTCCCTCTCTGACATCACCACCACCCATCACCAGCCCCCCTGTCAGCGCAGTTCGACTGGTGCTTACGGACGTTTTTTACCATGAATGAACTAGGTGACAAACTAGGCGGTCCCTCTCCTCTCTACTTGAGTTCAAAATGTAAAAGATAATAAAAAATCTACATCAATAAAGACATATTTATAGAAGTCGCAAACTCTACCCCCTCTGCCTTGTTGTATATTTTGGATAATGGTATGACTGGAATATGCATTGAATTCAATTCTATGAAAAATAAATATGAAGTGCTACTTCCCCTGGTTTCATATGCTGTTATTAGTGAGGTCGAGTTCCCCTGGTTTCATATGCTGTTATTAGTGAGGTCGAGTTCCCCTGGTTTCATATGCTGTTATTAGTGAGGTCGAGTTCCCCTGTTCCCTGATTTTTTTTCCCCAATAACTTAAATCATGAAATTTCATCAATTTCTGCAGAATGGGTGGATGGCTGTATTTGTTAAGTCGTTTTTCTTTCATGCGACTCTATACAGTTATAGTGCACAGCAAATGTAGGTTGTGTTGTACAAATGGCAATAATAGCTATTTGAATAGAAAGAAAAATTTAATCACCCTCAAGGTAATGGAGATTTTATATTCTGCAGGCAGGGGGCGCTACAGTTCATTCTAACGTGGGATTCGGGAGTCCTATAAATTAAATATTGTAGTCCTTGTAATAAACGGTGTATTATGCAAAGCTTTATATTTATACACATTAACACACAGTTTAATACCGATTGAATAAGTAAATACAATCATTTGAGCGTTAAAATGCAGTAGCCCACTCTGAAATCTAATATCATGGATTGTATTATAAGGAGCTATTATTACAGCAACCTTTAATAGTTGATGTAGGCCCAGCTAACTCATGTAAACGTATGCAAATAATTAAGAGTAAAATATTAAACAGCCAACAGGGGGACAGTCTCTAAAAGCAGTTATAGTTTTACATCTTTGTGATGTCATTCTCTGTTGTAGCAATTCGCGGCAGCAGCAGGCGACACAGGTTGGGGGAATAACGAGAGAGAGGGGGGCAGTTGACAGTTTACCAGGCGTAAAAGACTGGGAAACGAAGCCAATAGACGAGCTACAACTTAAAGGACGAAAGCAGCTGTCCGTCAACCTCTCCAAAACGCAGTCATGTTATCTTTATCCGTTAGGATATGTTTTTATTCTGAATAGGCTATTATTCTCCAATTACATCGTTCTCTTCTAGCAAAACATCCCATGATAGGATAGAGTGGATGTTATTGTAATAATAGCCATGAATTCGGCGGAACAGACGGTAACGTGGCTGATAACGTTGGGGGTCTTGGAGTCACCGAAAAAGACAATTTCTGACCCTGAAGGATTCCTGCAGTCTTCTCTCAAAGATGGGGTTGTCCTGTGCAAGCTGGTGGAGCGATTGCGCCCTGGTTCTGTTGAGAAAGTAAGGTCATATCTTATTGCCTGGATGTCCCACCTCTGCCTTAGACAACTATTATGTGGAACTTGAAGAATTAAACATTGTATTAGTATGTCTTTGTTGTTGTAGATCTCAAACCGATCCTAGTTTAGATCATTAACAGAGGGGTTATTGTGCGGAGTAGAGTGGAATTTCTGGACAGATGTCCGTGTGTCTCACTTCAACACTAGTTTGCATTGACAATGAGATGCCTATTCCCTTTATTCCCAATATAACCTATTAAGTGAGTAATAACGCGATTGTATTGACATTGGCTACACATGGCATTAAAGTCCCATGATTTTTTTCTAGATTGAAAACAGACGCTTTTTAAAAAAGAACATGTTTGATTTTCGGATTAAGTATGCACATTTGGCCACTGCGTTTATTTTTATTCCACCCAAAAATGTTGCTATAATAAACGGGTGTTTTTGGTTCGGATCAACTGCTATAATGGGGTACACTACAAATAGATTCAGTGGGCCGCCATTGACTGCAATTTCAATTTCACTCAGAGGAAGACCCCTCCCCCTCTCTTTTAAAGGAACACTGTCTTTTAATATTATTTATCCTTCAGAGTAGACCACTTACATAGGCTTACATTGTAACATTGGGAATGGGACTCTTCCAATTATTCAGTGAAACTCTCTCATTTAAGGCTTATGGAAACACCATTGTATTAGGGATTTTTTTTTTTTAACTAGGCAAGTCAGTTAAGAACAAATTATTATGTACAATGACGGCCTAACCCGGACGACGCTGGCAATTGTGCGCCGCCCTATGGGACTCCCAATCACGGCCAGGGCCTATAGTGACGCCTCTAGCACTGAGATGCAGTGCCTTAGACCGCTGCGCCACTCGGGAGACCCTATGGTCTTTACTTTTTTGTATTTTTGTTGTAAAGCTATTCAAAATATACAATATAGAAAAACAGAGTATACAAACATTACAAACAACATTCAGGGGGATACCGACAATACATTATATAAAGACAGTGGTGGGGAATGTACCCAATTTTCATACTTGAGTAAAAGTAAAGTTACGTTAATAGAAAATTACTCAATTAAAAGTGAAAGTCACTCAGTAAAATACAACTTGAGTAAAAGTCAAAAAGTATTTGTTTTTAAATATAATTATCAAAAGGAAATGTAATTGCTAAAATATACATAAGTATCAAAAGTAAAATGATAAATTATTTCAAATTCCTTACATTAAGCAAACGAAAGCACGATTTTTTATATATTTTTTTACAGATAGCCAGGGGCACACTCCAACACTCATACATAATTTACAAACGAAGCATTTGTGTTTAGTGAGTCCATCAGATCAAATGCAGTAGGGATGACATGGGATTTTCTCTTGATGAGTGTGTGAATTGAACCAGTTTCCTGTCCTGCTAAGCATTCAAAATGTAACGAGTACATTTGGGTGTCAGGGAAAATGTATGGAGTAAAAAGTACATTATTTTCTTTAGGAATATAGACGGGTAAAAGTAAAAGTTGTCCAAAATATAAATAGTAAAGTACAGATACCCCCAAAAATGACTAAGTAGTACATTAAAGTATTTTTACTTAAGTACTTTACACCACTGTATAAAGACTAATTAATTACAAACAAACATTTTGGTAGCTTTTTTTGTTATGAGAAGAAGAAATCATGTTTATTTGTTGCCTTGATATTTTAACTGAGGGGGAAAAAACGTCATTTCTGTCACACACCCACAGAGCAATAATGTACCTGCCCTTGTGCACTTGCAATTTATGCACAATTGGGAAAAGTTAACAGCATAACTACAACAACAACAGGGTCGGGGACTTCTAAATAATAGCCAATTGACGATAGGCCTAATAAGGAGAGAAATTGTTAGGTTATTAAAGGTTATGAAGCATGTGATTGCCACTACTGATAAAGTCGTCGGGGGTTCTGTTTGCACAGGTAGGCACCAAAAGGTGTAGCCGCAGGGTTCTGGTTTTCACCGTAGAATATACATACCACGTCATTTCCTCTCCTACTAATCCAATTTCCCGATTGGAGATTGAGAGGTCTTTAAGAAACACAGATTGGAGATTTTAGTTTCACACTGAAATCGTGGATCTGTACCGTCTTTTGCATAACCGAGAACGAAACAGGTTACCTACGGACGGCCGTATGCCTTTACTTCAAAAAACGTTTAACTTCCTTCCACACAGATCTTCCAAGAACCAAGGAATGATAGTGAGTTCCAGAGCAATATAAAGGAGTTTCTGAAAGGCTGCGGGTCCTTCCGAGTGGAGGTGAGTAATTTAACCTGCCTGCTGCTCTGGGGGTTCTGGTTTTCACCGTGGAATATACGTACCACGTCATTTCCTGCTCTGTAACTTTGTGGCAAATATCAACAATACAACGCGCTCTAAACATGACTGAAAACACTATATCAACATTTAATTTGATCAACACGTGAGGCTGCCCCATGGGGCGTTAGCACAGCCCAGTTGTTTTACTAGCCTACAAGCAGAAATACTACAGTTGCAGCCCGTCGCCCTTTGGATACTAGTCTGGGTTTTCATTTGTAATTCTAACATAGTGTAACAATATTCCAAACGAATACTATCCTACTCAATGTGTAGCGTTAGGGTAGAATGATTTGGTCACCATGATTTGGCCGTTTAATTGAGAAGTTCACCATTTTACAACTTGATGTTAGATGGTTCCTCATCCTGAAAATAATCTATGGGCAGGGAGAAACTGCAGTCCATGTTTCAGTTCTTTACACAGCCATTACAAACTTCAACTGACATTAGCCACCGTTAGCTAAAAAGCGATGGGGGCAAACCAACTCCATATTTGGTTTGATGTTACTTAAAGGCGATTTGGCCATAACAATCTAATAAAAACATGCTCACAATTTAGCTGAAGTTTGTAATGGCTGTGTAAAGAACTGCACCATGGATTATAGTTTCTCCTGGCCTATAGACTATTTTCAGGGTGAGGAACCATCTAACATCAAGTTGTAAATTAGTGATATTGTCCTTTTAATTCAACAACAAATTGTTATTCTGCAAATTGAGCTGTCCTGGTCAATATGCAGAACAAGGGAATTTAACTGTGGGCACATCTACTGTCATGAGTAGCCAAGGCCGAGAGCCATATTTCAGTCAGTCAATACCATGAACCCTATTTCAACATTACAAAACACTTTCAAATGAATAATTATTATATTTCTACTGTGTGAAACCTGAGATGTTGGAATTCTGTTTTTAAAGCACAAATGGGATCTCTTGGAATACTGTGCAGCTATCACACAATTTTCTATTTGTCATGGAAACAAGATTTGCATCAAACTTCTGAGAGATTGTGCGATATGGCAGGTGCCAGGTAAACATGTAAACAAAGGTGTGATCTGAACAGCCTCCTGATTTTAAAATCCATCTGGGAACTTAGACAGTCCACTACTCCCGAAAATATACATTTGTACACCTTGTAGTAAACTACTTGCTATACCGTGGCCTAGTTCTTGTGAATGCCTTGTCTCAACTCGACCCTGTTACTGACTGCTTCAAGACCAGGCCTTATGGAAAGACTGTGACCGCTCTGTTCCAGTGTTCACATGATACCACTGAGAATGAAGCAGTGTATTGGCATGCATCCAAGTGCTATGCTAGTGTGGATATTGGCCTGTGACTCATAACTACCATGAGTGAGAGCTGCTGGACAGTTATATATCATGGCTGCTCACTGCAGTGTTGAGGCTGGGCTGCAGCAATAGTAACTAGTATGGCCTTTAGCACCCAACTCAGGTCTGTCTGGTCCTGTCTGTCTGGTCCTGTCTGTCTCTGTCTGGTCCTGTCCTGTCGTCAGTCATGCCTAACTGAATCAATACAGTTTATGCAAGAGGTGGTGCTGGTTGAGAATGTCAATCCAACCAATGGATTTTCCAACGAGGTCGATTAGGTCGCAAGGCTAAATTCCAAAATTACCAGACATGGACATACACTGTAGTGTGAAGGAGAAATAAGCTGTCATGATGGCCATGGTAGATTATTGTCCCAAAACAACCCCTACCTTATAGACATTCATTCATAATAGATCTCTTCACTCTAGATACCATGTTGAGTCCATCCACCATATTGCTTAATACATCCATGTAGTTTTGTGTCAGATCAAGAAGAGGTCATTCAGAAGTGTGTGTATAGGATTAGGGAGTAAGGGGCGATTAGGAAGGGGTTAGGGGGGTGTGTGTGTGTGTTAGTGAACATGATGAGGCAGAGATTAGAGACGGCTCAGACTGCTGCTAATCCCCCAGACTGGCCCTGGGTGGTTAAATGGTGGGTGTGTGTGTCCAGACTAAGGGGGCAGGGGTGGGTAGAGGGTAGGACTGTGTGGGTGCTTAGCAATAAGTGTGCTACAGTGAGTGCTGGACCAAACTGGCTGAATATTGCCCTCAGAGCAGAAGCAGCATGTAGGGCTGAGGAAACCAATGCCACTACTGAATTACCACTCAGCTATGAAAATGACCTAATACTCTGACAGGGAAGTAGAGCTACTACACTTACTGCCATGCTAAATCTTGCTGAATACAATAGAATAGCAGTAAGTAAACTGGGGTGTTGGCCTGAGTTAGTACATCTCCCGCTGTGGCCCAGTCACCTGGTACACTTAGTCACCTTTAGGAAGCCTGATGAAATCCTGTATTTGTACTACAGAATTAGGTAGTAATCTGATAAATACAGTCACACCATATCCTGCCAGGCCAGGGCACTCATAGCGTGTCATGTTGGCTGTGTCTATCTAATAGTCATTTAATGAACTCTAACAACATATAGTTTAGAGACACCCAGGCCAAATGAGATGTAAAACTTGAAGACTTGAAGGAGGAATACACTGAATAGGGTCAGATGTGTGCTGCCAGACTTAATGTTGGCACTCCTGTCCTAAAGTTCAAATATTTAATGGCCAACATCGCAGGTAGCAATTATTTTGAGAAGAATACAGCATGAAGTGTCATGAGTGTATTAGTGGTTGATCCACAGCTAGACAGAGGGTGGATCTCAACATGACAGTCACGTTCCTGACCTGTCTGGACTGAGAACAAAGAGAGGGAGAGTAGGATAGCCCTGGGGCTTCCTTCCTGTGGTTGTCTGTGGTACGATGCACTGCGCTGTCTAAATCCCAGCGTCTGTACACCATCTCAGTAATGCTTGGGTAGATTATGGCTGAGTTCTGCTGCCTGTGTCAATCAGTAGTAGTTTTAACTCTGTGATATTCTCTAGGCCTCCTTACTGTGAGGAATATCTTTACCGACATTACACAAATCACTACTATGGGAATGTCTGGAAGTTCCTGTGTCAGTTCATCACCAGAACCAGAGGAAATATGACCTTTACGCCGTTGCAATGTTATGAAACAGTTTTGTTTGTCTTCAGTCAGTTATATAGATGTTTTATTTTAAACAAGCATTGAAAAGCTAAAGGATATCTCTCCTCTCCCTCTTCTCAGCCATTTGAGGTCAATGACCTTCTCCAGGGACTGAACTTCACCAAGGTGCTCAACTCTCTGGTGGCACTGGCCAAAGCCACCGAGGGTAAGTGGACAAAGACAGAAGTGTGTCTGGGGTGATTCATGAAAGGTTTCCTGTTTTCTATGCAAATCCATACCTGTGAAGTCCCACATGTAACCTCTAGTCTAGATATCAGAGTGGGCGTTTTGTGTTTCAGTGTAGAATGATGGGTGCATGTTGCAGCATGTTGAGTTGTGTTCTTCACTCACATGAATGTGTGTTGAACCTAAAGTAGCAGGTGTAAAATAAACTCCCGAAACTAGATCCCCCACATTCTGTCAGGGGGAGGTTCTCTTCTGCGCTCTTCAACCAATCCAGTAAATGTGGGGGAGGAGTTAAGATGGAGTGACGCCTTGTTAACGTCCGAAAGCGGAAGTCGCGTCACAGGCTCTCTTCCATTTCCCCTGAGAACCGGAACATCCGGTTGTTGACGGCCCCGCCGAGGCTAATGTGTGTGTCCTCATCCATCTCTCTCTCCTCCACAGACATAGGAGTGGGCAGTGACTCTGTGTGTGCGCATCACTCGTCCTCGTTACGGATCAAGTCGTTTGACTCTCTGAACACTCAGTCTCCCCGCGGACGCTCCTCCAAGCTCCTCCACAACCAGTACCGCAGCCTGGTGAGTCACACAACCACATAGAACCCAACAGAACCACAGAAACCAACAGAACTAGAAGGAACCATTTGGCCCTTGAGGTGGTTCTCACCTGCAGCTTGTGGTTGTATTTGCTCCATCCTTACTTTCTCAATCTCTTTTTTTTCTCTCCCTCTTAATTTCTCTCCTTCTCGCCTGTTCCTCTGTTCTTTCCCTTCCTCCATCGCTCCCTCTTTCCTCCCCACTAGGACATGTCGGAGAGCGGTGGGCAGCGGGTACTGGTGAGGGCCAAGTTCACCTTCCAGCAGACCAATGAAGACGAGCTGTCCTTCAACAAGGGTGACATGATCAGTGTGTTGCGCCAGGAAGACGGCGGCTGGTGGGAGGGCTCGTTCAACGGCAACAAGGGCTGGTTCCCTAGCAACTATGTCAAGGAGGTCAAAGGCAGCGGTGGGTGTCAGTGATTGGGCGGCTTGGGTTGAATATTAAGTAGGGATCATAGTTTGTATTGGCGAGTATAAACATTAGGCTTATGCATCTCTATAACAACTTTATAATCATCTATAGCAGCTCTATTACAACTGTATAACACTCAAGGAAATATCTCCTGTGTTGATATCTGATAGTGGTCCCCCCTATAGCTGTACCTCTGAATCATGCAGCTGAAGCAGGCTGTTGATAGCTGGTGTGATTTACACACCGTATTTAATGTGGCTCTCTAGGGAATATCCTCTGCTGTTTTTAATGGCTATACATCAAATACCCATTTCATGCAGTCAGCATTTCCCCCGGCTGCTAGAGCTGTAATAACATGATTTATTTATTTTACCAGGTAAGTTGACTGAGAACACATACGTATTCACAGCAATATATGGTGGTATGCTGCTGGCCAAAGAGAGTGATCATGAAGAGAATGATTTAAAGCTGCAATATGTAACTTTTTGGGTGTCCAAACCAAATTCACATAGAAATGTTATTTATAGATCAGTCATTCGCACTGATAGCAAGTCTAAGTGGTAGATATGTTCTATGTGCACTATTTCTATGCTTCTTGTTCTTAAGTTTCGTTTTTGCGTCTTCTACTTTCGTTTTTGTACACCAGCTTCAAAGAGCCAAAAATACAATATTGATTCTCTACACTATACGTGCTTGTTTTGTCGCATAAACTGAAATTAGGAGAACTATTAGAATTTGAGAAACCAGGAAATAGCGGAGCAATTTCTGCATAGTGCATCTTTTAAAAGAGGAATTACAGAGTGAAGGAACGTGTTGCCAATACTAAGCTCACCAAGACATGCCTCTACTCCAGCCTATTCAATGGACTGCAATGTGCAAAGCATTACAGATAGAAATGTAATGCAGTGTAGAGCTCTGAGTTTGTTCTATACACTATATTTCTATCTGCAACACTAAGTGTTCTATCAGATCATATACAGAAATGTATAGTAGATGTATAAACTGTCTTTGTGCACAGCTGTTGTGCACTATTAATGTAGCTATTGTGCATTGTAATGGAGAGGAAGGAAACTGCGTGGTTAAACAAAGACAGGACATTCCTTAGCTTAGCCTGTGGGTGGGACTATCCCAAACACACCAAACAGCTCCCAGTGCTTCCCTCTGTTGGCCTACTACCTACCTACACATGATGAACTATGTATCAAACTAATTGGCATTTCTCTATAAGCTCACAGTGGTAACCCACCCCCTTTCTGTATCCAATCAGTCACACATGAACATGCCCTCTGGCTGCAGAGAGCGAGCTACAGTTTTTGTTCCTTTACTATGTGTCATGTTGTTCTCTCTCCATTCTGTATGCTATCTCTGCCCCAAGGGTTAGCTACTAAAACACCGCAACATGAATGTGTCCCCATTTCTCTGTAGTGCATAGAAAGCCTCTGGTCTGGTCGTTAGCTAAATGAAGCCAGCATCTTTCCCTGCCGGATAACATTGCTTTAAACTCTATTATAAAATGAATGACTTCATGTTTCTGTCCTGCTCTCTGTCCTACTTCTACTCTACACTTTCTTCTCTCTCTCTCTCTCTCTCTCTCTCTCTCTCTATACCACACAGACAAACCAGTGTCTCCTAAGTCTGGCACCCTCAAAAACCCTGTGAAAGGCTTTGACACACCAGCTGTCAGCAAGACCTACTATAACCTGGTGAGAACCTACACCACCTACTGCAGTGAGATCTGAAATACCACGAGGGTTTTAGAATGTAGGCTTTTGCCTGCCGTGTGTTCGTGTGCAGTAATGTAGGTTGTTTCTTCTGTCTGACTGGCTGCTGTGCCTCAAGGCCCTGTGACTGGCTGCTCTGTTTCTATCTAGTGGTAGCACACTGTAACTATGGTGTGTGTGTTTTGATGTCTGGGTCAGTGATAGTTCACAGGGACTGTGTGTTCTGCTGCTGTTTTGGGAGCACATTGCAAAGCATCCTGGGAGGCCCTCTGTTTATTTTGGTCCTGAGGGAGGGAGATAAACTATTCAGGACAAGACACAGATACTCTCATGAGAGGAGAGTATATCTGAGGAGATGGCAGGAGATCTGAGGAGAGCATCTGTGTTGTCCCAGTGGACAATAATACGTTAAGATCCACATGGAGCAATCTGATACAAATCAATACATTATGATATGGGGAAAGAAGTGAATAGTTCAGTACTAGTCTTTATGAAGACCTGAAGGTAACCTCATCACAATGTTAAGTTATCCTGTGTTACAAGATCCAAATGAGTTTGAGAGTTGAAATATGAGCCCTACAACATCGGGAGTTAAAAGCTACCTGGCTGTCCGCCATTAGTGGATGTTAGATGGGTTAAAGCCAACTTAAACCCTCCATCCATCTCTGCATCCTTCCTAAAGCCTGCTCTGAACCAGTGATGACATGGACTGAAGAGGTCAGTATTTGATGAAAAAAGGATAGCAGTTTATTTCTGTCCTCTGGTTTCTCTGTCTAATGGGCTCCTCGTATGAAACTTAAAGACAAAAGAAAATAAAGTACTTCAAAAAATGACGTGAGGAGGACAGGCTTCAGGAAGCAGAGTGGACGGTCTCCCTGGCCCCATTCTGTCAACGAGGGGGAGGTTAGGAGGAGAGAGGGTGGGTCTCCTCAGTGGGGGTGTCTGAGTTCAATGTCTGTCTGTCCGCTTGCCTGCCTGTCTGTCTATCCATCAACATCCTCTCCTAACCCCCCCTGTTCTGTCTCTCTCTATCCAGGTGCTCCAGAACATTCTAGAGACCGAGACCGAGTATTCCAAGGAGCTCCAAAGCCTACTGACCTCATACCTGCACTCACTGCAACCCACAGACAAGTGAGTGTGTTTGTGTTCACATGGCTGTGTGTGTATTTGTCAGGGTTGTTGTGTGTGTATGAGGGTCTGATTTGAGCATACTATGAACCTTACTGTACCCCCCGTCTTTTAGTCAACCATATCGCTCCAGCTTTCCCCACACCGTCTCCCTCTGTCTCCAGGTTGAGCCGTGCAGACGTCAGTCACATCCTGGGGAATCTGGAGGACATCTCTACCTTCCAGCTGATGTTGGTTCAGTCCTATGAGGAATGTACCAGGTGAGTCCCCGAACCCACACACACACCATATGATCAGTCCAGCATTGACCAAATGTATCTCATCAATACATGGATGTACCAAACGAGTGCCCATAATCTTCATGCAAGCTTAAAATATGAATCAACTCTGAAATAGACCACATCCTGTCTGCCAATAGGATCTAAAGCCACACCTTAAAACCCGCTGTGTGGGAGGGAGCACTATTCCTCATATATGAGTACATCAACATGCTGTTTATACAGGTCACACTGACACCTACTGGTAGACTCTGCTAGTGCTGTGGTGGTGAGCACATTGTGTGTGTGTAGGCTTCCAGAGAGCCAGCAGAGAGTAGGGGGCTTCTTCCTCAACCTGCTGCCCCAGATGAAGGCTCTCTACATGGCCTACTGCTCCAACCACCCCTCAGCTGTCAACGTCCTCACAGAACACAGGTAAGTGTGTGTGCACGTCAGGTAAATGTGTGTGTGTAACCAAATCCATCGTGTGATTTTATGACACCGGGTTGACTGTCAAAATGATAGTGGACTATTTTCAGTTACAATATCTGCGAAGTATTTTGTGTGTTTCAGTGAGGAGCTGGGGAGTTCAGTATGTCGCTGTGTGTTTCAGTGAGGAGCTGGGGAGTTCAGTATGTCGCTGTGTGTTTCAGTGAGGAGCTGGGGAGTTCAGTATGTCGCTGTGTGTTTCAGTATGTCGCTGTGTGTTTCAGTATGTCGCTGGGGGAGTTCAGTATGTCGCTGTGTGTTTCAGTATGTCGCTGTGTGTTTCAGTATGTCGCTGTGTGTTTCAGTATGTCGCTGGGGGAGTTCAGTATGTCGCTGTGTGTTTCAGTATGTCGCTGTGTGTTTCAGTGAGGAGCTGGGGAGTTCAGTATGTCGCTGTGTGTTTCAGTGAGGAGCTGGGGAGTTCAGTATGTCGCTGTGTGTTTCAGTGAGGAGCTGGGGAGTTCAGTATGTCGCTGTGTGTTTCAGTGAGGAGCTGGGGAGTTCAGTATGTCGCTGTGTGTTTCAGTGAGGAGCTGGGGAGTTCAGTATGTCGCTGTGTGTTTCAGTGAGGAGCTGGGGAGTTCAGTATGTCGCTGTGTGTTTCAGTGAGGAGCTGGGGAGTTCAGTATGTCGCTGGGGGAGTTCAGTATGTCGCTGTGTGTTTCAGTGAGGAGCTGGGGGAGTTCAGTATGTCGCTGGGGGAGTTCAGTATGTTGCTGTGTGTTTCAGTGAGGAGCTGGGGAGTTTAGTATGTTGCTGTGTGTTTCAGTATGTCGCTGGGGGAGTTTAGTATGTTGCTGTGTGTTTCAGTATGTCGCTGGGGGAGTTCAGTATGTCGCTGTGTGTTTCAGTGAGGAGCTGGGGGAGTTTAGTATGTCGCTGGGGGAGTTTAGTATGTCGCTGGGGGAGTTTAGTATGTCGCTGGGGGAGTTCAGTATGTCGCTGTGTGTTTCAGTATGTCGCTGTGTGTTTCAGTATGTCGCTGTGTGTTTCAGTGAGGAGCTGGGGGAGTTTAGTATGTCGCTGTGTGTTTCAGTGAGGAGCTGGGGGAGTTCAGTATGTTGCTGTGTGTTTCAGTATGTTGCTGTGTGTTTCAGTATGTCGCTGGGGGAGTTCAGTATGTCGCTGGGGGAGTTCAGTATGTCGCTGTGTGTTTCAGTATGTCGCTGTGTGTTTCAGTGAGGAGCTGGGGAGTTCAGTATGTTGCTGTGTGTTTCAGTGAGGAGCTGGGGGAGTTCAGTATGTTGCTGTGTGTTTCAGTATGGAGCTGGGGGAGTTCAGTATGTTGCTGTGTGTTTCAGTGAGGAGCTGGGGGAGTTCAGTATGTTGCTGTGTGTTTCAGTATGTCGCTGGGGGAGTTCAGTATGTCGCTGTGTGTTTCAGTGAGGAGCTGGGGAGTTTAGTATGTCGCTGTGTGTTT
Source organism: Salvelinus namaycush (assembly GCF_016432855.1). Lineage (NCBI taxonomy): Eukaryota > Metazoa > Chordata > Actinopteri > Salmoniformes > Salmonidae > Salvelinus > Salvelinus namaycush. The sequence continues at coordinate 51,664,726 of NC_052313.1, forward strand.
CAGTGAGGAGCTGGGGGAGTTTATGGCGGGGAAGGGAGCCAGTAGTCCAGGTATCCTGACCCTCACCACTGGTCTCAGTAAACCCTTCATGAGGCTGGACAAATATCCTACACTAATGAAGGAACTGGAGAGACACATGGAGGTGAGAGGGAGAGAGTCGGGTTATTTAAAAAAAAAATTTTTAGGGGGTAGAGCAGCTTTAATATTACAGACAGATTGTAGCTTCCGTCAGTGGAAATGTCTGCATCATATCCAATCTCCCATATATATATTTTTTTGTAAATATACAGTACCAGTCAAAAGTTTGGAAACACTCATTCCAGGGTTTTTCTTTATTTTTTTACTATTTTTTTACAATGTAGAATAATAGTGAAGACATCAACTATTAAATAACCCATATGGAATCATGTAGTAACCAAAAAAGTGTTAAACAAATCAAAATATTTTATATTTGAGATTCTTCAAAGTAGCCACCCTTTGCCTTAATGACCGCTTTGTACACTGTTGGCATTCTCTCAACCAGCTTGAGTCACCTGGAATGCTTTTCCCACAGACTTGAAAAAGTTCACACATATGCTGAGCATTTGTTGGCTGCTTTTCCTTCACTCAGCTGTCCAACTCATCCCAAACAATCTCAATTGTGTGGTGTGTTTCGGGTCATTGTTGAAACACAAATGAGAGTCCCACTAAGCGAAAGACCAGATGGGATGGCGTATCGCTGCAGAATCCTGTGGTAGCCATGCTGGTTAAGTGTGCCTTGAATTCTAAATAAATCACAGACAGTGTCACCAGCAAAGCACCATCGCACCACCACCTCCATGCTTCAAGGTGGGAACCACACGTGCGGAGATCATCCGTTCACCTACTCTGCATCTCACAAAAACATGGCGGTTGCAGACAGAATTTGGACTCATCAGACCAAAGCACAGATTTCCACTGGTCTAATGTCCATTGCTCGTGTTTCTTGTCCCAAGCAAGTCTCCTTTTTATTGGTGTCCTTTAGTAGTGGTTTCTTTGCAGCAATTCGACCATGGCCTGATTAACGCAGTGTCCTCGTAACAGTTGATGTTGAGATGTGTCTGTTACTTGAACTCTGAAGCATTTATTTGGGCTGCAATTTCCGAGGCTGGTAACTCTAATGAACATCCTCTGCAGCAGATGTAGCGTTGGGTCTTCCTTTCCTGTGGCGGTCCTCATGAGAGCCAGTTATATCATAGCGCTTGATGATTTTTGTGACTGCACTTGAAGAAACTTTCAAAGTTCTTGAAATGTTCTGGATTGACTGACCTTCATGTCTTAAAGTAATGATGGACTGTCGTTTCTCTTTGTTTATTTGAACTGTTCTTGCCATAATATGGACTTGGTCTTTTACCAAATAGGGCTATCTTCTGTATACCACCTCTACCATGTCACAACACAACTGATTGGCTCAAACGCATTAAGAAGGAAAGAAATTCTACAAATTAACCTTTAACAAGGCACACCTGTTAATTGAAATGCATTCCAGGTGACTACCTCATGAAGCTGTTTGAGAGAATACCAAGAGTGTGCAAAGCTGTCATCAAGGCACTGGGTGGCTACTTTGAAGAATCTGAAATATAAAATATTTACATTTGTTTAACACTTTTTGGTTACTACAGGATTCCATATGTGTTATTTCATACTTTTGAGGTCTTCACTATTATTCTACATTGTAGAAAATAGAAAAAGTAAAGAAACCCTGGAATAAGTTGGTGTCCAAACTTTTGACTGGTACTGTATATATATGTTTTTATATATTTACCCCTAACCTTACCACCCCTCCCCTAATTGGAGTAAACTAATGAACAACACTTAGGCGTCTACTTATACTGTTCGTGAAATGTATATTTTACGTTAGTTATCTTTTTGTTTGTTTCTAGTCCCATTGATCTGTGTTTTTGTCTCTATGTAGTATGGATAAATGTCATTTGCCTGTGAATGGTTGCTTTTTGTTGTGTAGACTATATTGACTGTGTTAGACCTGTGATCTTCTGATGAATCAAACGTCCCCCTCTTCTTCATCAGGAGCATCATCCTGATCGACCAGAGATCCAGAAGTGTTTTACCTCCTTCAAAAGCCTCTCTGTAAGTGGGACATATACCGTCCCTGTCTCCGTTTAATGACTTATGCAGTGTTGAAGGGTTACATTTACATGTCCCTTGTTGATGATGTACACTACCGTTCAAAAGTTTGGGGTCACTTTGTCATTTTTAAAATAACATCAAATTGATCAGAAATGGTGTAGACATTGTTAATGTGTAAATTACTATTGTAGCTGGGGGGGGAAAAAAAAAAAAAAAAAAAAAAATTCAATACATACGTTGTTATGGAATATCTACATAGGCGTACAGAAGCACATTATCAGCAACCATCACTCCTGTGTTCCAATGGCACGTTGTGTTAGCTAATCCAAGTTTATCATTTTGAAAGGCTAATTGCTCATTTAGAAAACCCTTTTGCAATTATCTTAGCACGGCTGAAAACTGTTTTGATTAAAGAAGCAATAAAACTGTCCTTCTTTAGACTAGTTGAGTATCTGGAGCATCAGAATTTGTGGGTTCGATTACAGGCTCAAAATGTCCAGAAACAAAGAGCTTTCTTCTGGAACTAGTCAGTCTATTTTTGTTCTGAGAAATGAAGGCTATTCCATGCGAGAAATTGCCAAGAAACTGAAGTTCTCGTACAACGCTGTGTACTACTCCCTTCACAGAACAGCGCAAACTGGCTCTAACCAGAATAGAAAGAGGAGTGGGAGGCCCTGGTGCACAACTGAGCAAGAGGGCAAGTACATTAGTGTCTAGTGAGGCGTCTGTTTCTCAAACATGTCATCAACTGGCAGCTTCATTAAATAGTTACCCGCAAAACACCCGTCTCAACGTGAACAGGCGACTCCGGGATGCTGGTCTTCTAGGCAGAGTTCCTCTGTCCAGTGTCTGTGTGGTTTTGCCCATCTTAATCTTTTATTTTTATTAGCTAGTCTGAGATATGGCTTTTTCTTTGCAACTCTGCCTAGAAGGCCAGCATCCCGGAGTCGCCTTTTCACTGTTGACGTTGAGACTAGTGTTTTGCGGGTACTATTTAATGAAGCTGCCAGAATAGACTGACATGTTTCAGAAGAAAGTTCTTTGTTTCTGGCCATTTTTGAGCCTGTAATCGATCCCACAAATGTTGATGCTCCAGATACTCAACTAGTCTAAAGAAGGCCAGTTTTATTGCTTCTTTAAATCAGAACAACAGTTTTCAGCTGTGCTAACATAATTGCAAAGGGTTTTCTAATGATCAATTAGCCTTTTTAAAATGATATACTTGGATTAGCTAACACTATGTGCCATTGGAACACAGGAGTGATGGTTGCTGATAATGGGCCTCTACGCCTATGTAGATATTCCATAAAAAATCAGCTGTTTCCAGCTACAATAGTCATTTACAACATTAACAATGTCTGCACTGTATTTCTGATCAATTTTGTTATTTTAATAGACAAAAAATGTGCTTTTCTTTCAAAAACAAGGACATTTCTAAGTGACCCCAAACTCCAGTATTATTCAGGGTTAAATTGACATGTTAAATAGTCTCTGTCTTGTGTGCAGTGTTGCTAATCCTGGGCTGAGGGAAAAGCTTTAGCCTGGCTCTGAGCTCCACGGTTTGGCTCTGCTGTTCTGTGGCTTGTTGCCCTGGCTTGGGCTTCTATGCAGCCTGGATCTTCCGTGTGTATGTGTGTGCGCTGTCTCACATTGACTGGGATTCAATACTTTAAAACAGCTTCCTTTTATTTGTGTGTGTTTGTCTCCATGGCTTCAGGCTCAGTGTCAGGAGGTGAGGAAACGTAAGGAGCTGGAGCTGCAGATTCTAACTGAGACGATCAGACGCTGGGAGGGAGATGACATCAGAACCCTGGGCCCTGTCCTATACATGTCACACACACTCTGCCACACACATGGATCAGAGGTAAGACGCGCATGTAAAATCTACACCCAGGAACGTCTTAACAGTGTGTGTTTGTCTTCTTTAGGAGAAGAGTGAACGCTACCTCCTGCTGTTCCCAAATGTTCTCCTACTGCTGTCTGCCAGCTCCAGAATGAGTGGATTCATCTACCAGGTCAGGATCTCGCTCTCGCTCTGTCCTTTGTTAGTATTTAGGGCCCTATAGAATCTGCTTTGTGGAGAACATGACGTAGTCCTGGAATCGAGACATTAAAACGTAATTCAACAATATTCAAAAATGTATTGAACTTAGTAGGAAATCAACTAAATGGTTTGAACTTATTAGAAAAGTCCTTAATTCGCCCAAAATTATCATGACATAAATAAAATGCATCAGTGACGCATCATATTTTCCTTCAACTTTCTGAAGAGGCAACGGCACAGCAATGCCTGTCTGTGTGTGTGCGTTTGTCTAGCACTTCTTGTAGTCGTTAGCGATTATGCTAATGTTTTGCCAACTGTCTTCTGGTAGATGGTAAGGCTTTCCCAAAAACCTTCTCAATTAAATGTTAAAGCTGCAATATGTGACTTTTTGCGTGACCAACCAAATTCACATGGACAGATCTATAACTCACATTTCTATCTCATTGAAAGGTTGTCTAAGACGCGGTATATCTGTTCTATGTGCGCTATTTCTATGCTTCCCGTTCTTAAGTTTTGTTTTGTCTTTTAGTTTTGTGCACCAGCTTCAAACAGCTGAAAATACAATATTTTTGGTTATAGAAAATATTTCACAGCGGTTTAGATGGTACAATGATTCTCTACACATTGCTTGTTTTGTCACACAAACTGAAATTAAGCAAACTATTGGAATTTTAGCAACCAGAAAAAAAATTGTGGAGGGATTTTTGCCTATTGTACCATTTAACTACAAAGTAACATATGCCTGCCTACCTGGCTGAATGATATCATGACTATTTGCATCAATCCAGTGGCCATTTGTTTTGCAAACTTCGCAATCACATGAGTGCTACAGAAACATCCTAACCAAACAACTGTCTCTGGCTAGTGAGCAGTTAAAGGGTAATTACACCTAAAAATCTAAATTTCTTAGATTTTTTTTCCCAGACCTCAAGTGGTCTCCTGATGTGGTTTAAGCATTGTTATGGACTTAGAACATCAAATGTTTGTTGTTTTTTTTCAACAACAAAAAAAGTTTAATTTTGAGTAGGAAAAACTGTGAAGTAACGGAATCAGGCAAAAATCTAACGGATTTTATAGTGCCCTTAAGTATGTAAACACTAAAGGTTTCTGTAACTCTTTGTCGTTGATTTGCTTTAAAGGGTAAGCTGCCATTGACAGGAATGCTTATCTCAAGGATAGAAGATTGTGAGATGGTCAAAAACGCTTTCGAAATATCAGGTATGTTTACAGTTTGTTTACTAGTGGAGTTTAAACAGCTCAAATTAAGGGTAATGTCTGTGTGTGCGGGTGTGGACATGTTTAACTATACTTGTGGGGACCCGAAGGAAAAATGCTAGGGGGTTAAGGTTGATGTTAGGCAAAATACGATTTTGAATGGGAATAAATTGTGTCCCTACAAGGTTAGTTAAACAAGACTTTGTGTATGTATTACAGGCAGTACGTGTGAGCGGATGCAGGTGGTGTGTAACAACCAGCAGGATTTGCAGGAGTGGGTGGAGCATCTGTCGAGACACACTCAGATCAGAAACGCCCCCTCCGTGATCATGACCACACCCACCGCCAAGCCCCAGTCTGTCCCCTGCCACACGGTAACACCCCCAACCTCTCCAGTCTGTCAGTTAAAGGGATAGGTATCAACGTTTGTCTGAAATTTTTCTTGTGTAGATCCAGGTACATGGATTAGCATATTTGTAGGTTTAAATCCCAAATGAATGGGAAGGATAATGCTGCGTTCATGACATCTTGTAAATCCGTAAATATGACCATACCACTGGGAAAGATCCATTTGAATGCCCCTCCAACTGGTAATCACTAGTGGGAAACTCGTCTATCATCACGGACTTCTCCCACATGTTGAACTTAGTTGTCACATACTGAGGAAATACCTCTATAACAGCATTTTCGGCAGTTAAATGCAACAATAAAACATTGCTTTTTATAAATAATCTATTAATACAGTTTTTGAACACTATCATTTGTTTACAAGCTAGCTAGCTGTTCTTTTAATTTCTGGTTGAAGCAGATTGTTTGCCCGTTAGCCAAGCAGTTCAAAGCACTTTAATGCATCCAACTCGGATTTACAACTGGTTATTACTAGAGGTCGACCGATTATGATTTTTCAACGCCAATACCGATTTGTATTATTTAAAAAATATATATATATATTTATAATAATGACAATTACAACAATACTGAATGAACAATGAACCCTTTTTTATTTGAACTTAATATAATACATAAATAAAATCTATTTAGTCTCAAATAAATAATGAAACATGTTCAATTTGGTTTAATGCAAAAACACAGTGTTGGAGAAGAAAGTAAAAGTGCAATATGTGCCATGTAAAAAAGCTAACTTTTTAAAGTTCCTTGCTCAGAACATGAGAACATATGAAAGCTGGTGGTTCAATATTCCCAGTTAAGAAGATTTAGGTTGTAGTTATTATAGGAATTATGACACGTCGACTATTTCTCTCTATACCATTTGTATTTCATATATCTTTGACTATTGGATGTTCTTTATAGGCACTTTAGTATTGCCAGCCTAATCTCGGGAGTTGATAGGCTTGAAGTCATAAACAGTACTGTGCTTCAAGCATTGTTAAGAGCTGCTCGCAAACGCAGTAAAGTGCTGTTTGAATGAATGCTTACGAGCCTGCTGCTGCCTACCACCACTCAGTCAGACTGCTCTATCAAATCATAGACTTAATTATAATAAACACACAGAAATACGAGCCTTAGACATTAATAATGGTCAAATCCGGAATCTATCATTTCGAAAACAAAACGTTTATTCTTTCATTGAAATACGTAAACATTCCTTATTTTATCAAACGGGTGGCAACCCTAAGTCTAAATATTGCTGTTACATTGCACAACCTTCAATGTTATGTTATAATTATGTACAATTCTGGCAAATTAATTACGGTCTTTGTTAGGAAGAAACACAGTTCGCTACGACCCTGACTCTGCTTGCACTGAACGCAAATGAAGTGACACAATTTCCCTGGTTAATATTGCCTGCTAACATGCATTTATTTTTAACTAAATATGCAGGTTTAAAAAAATATACTTCTGTGTATTGATTTTAAGAAAGGCATTGATGTTTATGGTTGGGTACATTTGTGCAACGAATGTGCTTTTTTCGCAAATGCGCTTTTGTTAAATCATCACCCGTTTGGGGAAGTTGAAGTAGGCTGTGATTCGATAATAAATGACTAGACACCGCATTGATTATATGCAACGGAGGGCAAGCTAGTTAACCTAGTAATATCATCAACCATGTGTAGTTAACTAGTGATCATGTAAAGATTGATTGTTTTTTTTATAAGATAAGTTTAATGCTAGCTAGCAACTTACCGTGACTCATTTTGACGCTGCACTCGTGTAACAGGTTAGCCTGCCACGCAGTTTCCTCGTGGATTGCAATGTAATCGGCGTCCAAAAAGGCCGATTTACCAATTTTATGAAAACTTGAAATTGGCCCTAATTAATCGGCCATGCCGATTTTTAATCGGTCGACCTCCCTCCTTCCCACTAGTTAGTAGTTATTACCACCTTCCCACTTGGTTATGAACGCAGCAAGCCCCATTAATTCCATGATATGCTCTCTTTTTTGTACCAGTCTTAAACTTCTCCCCTCTTCTCTCTCCCCCAGCTCCCGTCCCATCCCCTGACCCCCACCAGACACTCAGAGAGTAGGGGTGTATCTGGGGGCCCTGCCTACCACACCCTACCCCACCCCTCCTCCCACGGGGCCCCTCAAACCCCCCCCATGTGGGGTCCCCTGGAGCCCCCCAGCACCCCCAAACCCTGGAGCCTCAGCTGCCTCCGCCCCGCGCCCCCACTCAAGCCCTCGGCAGCACTTTGTTATAAAGAGGTATGATCCTGGGCCTTTCGTCTAAGAGGGAATAGGTTCCAAACAGTAATAGCCAGCACAGTTTCAGAGATGATGCCTTTATCAATAAAATAGCCCACCTCTAGGGTTTTAAGAGAGCCTCTCTCTTCCTCTATCTCCCTCTCTCTAGGATCTGAGTAAAAGTCCTAAGAGTATGAAGAAGCTGCTGCCTAAGCGTAAGCCTGAGAGGAAACCTTCAGATGAGGACTTTGCAACCAGGAAGAGTACTGCAGCTCTGGAAGAGGATGCCCAGATCCTGAAAGTGATCGAGGCCTACTGCACCAGCGCCAAAACACGACAGACACTCAACTCAAGTAAGACTACGCCGCAAACACAACCTGTCAGAGACTCAATACTTCAACCAATACCAACTAGTCTTTGGTGTCATTTGACTTCTCCTCCGAAGCCTGTCTTTTATTTTTGTACTAACATGAACCATGTCCAGATTAGTTCTAAGACTTCACAGGTTTCTATATAAATGCTCTTTAGAGTATAGCTGTTTAGATTCAACTGTCAGTGTCTAGTCTATTGCTACTCATAGTTCAGTGTTGTCTCCTCTCTCTTTAACTATGTTCTCTCCTGTTTCTTTTCTCTCCCCTCATCCCCTTTGAATTCTGTTATTCTCTGCTCTATTCCTCCTCCTTTTGGTTTGTCTATTTTGTGTCCTCTCCCTTTAAAAAAATATATATATTTATTATTTTTGTCCTCATCCATAACCCCACCATCCCTCCTAATTTTTTTAATATACCTGTATATTATTTATCCTATTATTATGGATCCCTCTCTCCACAACCCACCTCAACAATTATTTGCCCCCACCACACCGCTTTATTATGGTTTGATCCCCTCCTCGTTCCGTATGGTTTGATCCACTCCCCCCTCCTCGTTCCGTATGGTTTGATTCACTCCCCCAGCATGGCAGGGTACTGATTTGATGCATAACCACGTGCTGGCCGAGCCAGTTGACCGGTCCAGTGTGGACACTATAGGTTGCCGTAGCAGCCTGTCCAGAGGGACCGAGCCCTGGTCTGACCTATCAGAGGACTCGGATTATGACAGTATTTGGACCGCCAGTAGTTACAGGACCTCCTCCGTTTCTCGTAAGAGCTACAGTCGCTCCTCCCATATCACGCTCCCCCACACCTTTTTTAATCAACTTTTATTTTGAAAGAGAAATATGATTTTCTTTCATCGTAGTTTTGGAATCCCATTGCTGGCTAGGCCACATTCAGTACGCAAACGTTGCAGATAGAAATGCAGTGAATAGAGCTGACATGATTCCTTATTCTACATGTTTGTTTAACATAATACATTTCTATCTGAATGTTGGCCAATGTTGTGTCCTGCTGAATGTGGCCCTGGCTTTCCTTCAGACACCGTTTGTAGTTTCTCCCCCTCCCTTAGTCATGGTTAGTTGTGTGTGGTTTACAGTAGCTGTGTCTGGTGTTTCTGTGAAATGTCTGGTCAAGCCAATGTAACCGATGTGAAATGGCTAGCTAGTTAGCGGTGGTGCGCGCTAGCAGCCTTTCAGTTGGTGACGTCACTTGCTCGGAGAAACCTTGAAGTAGTGGTTCCCCTTGCTCTGCAAGGGCCGCGGCCTTTGTGGAGTGATGGGTAACGACGCTTCGTGGGTGACTGTTGATGTGTGCAGAGGGTCCCTGGTTCGCGCCAGGGTCGGGGCGAGGGGACGTAATAAACTTAAACTGTTACACCAACCTCTCAAACTGAAGATCGGAGTAGCCTAACATGAACTCTCTCCCTTATGCACTTATGCACAGTGCCTTGCAAAAGTATTCGGGGTGAATACTTTTGCAATACCTTGGCGTTTTTCCTATTTTGTTTCATTACAACCTGTAATTTAAATAGATTTTTATTTGGATTTCATGTAATGGACATAAACAAAATAGTCCAAATTAGTGAAGTGAAATGAAAAAATAGCTTGTCTAAAATTATTATTTTTTTAAACGGAAAAGTGGTGCGCGCATATGTATACACCCCCTTTTTGCTATGAAGCCCCTAAATAAGATCTGGTGCCACCAATTACCTTCAGAAGTCACATAATTAGTTCAATAAAGTCCACCTGTGTGCAATCTAAGGGTCACATGATCTGTCACATGATTATCAGTATATATATACACCTGTTCTAAAAGGCCCCAGAGTCTGCAACACCACTAAGCAAGGTGCACCACCAAAGAAGTGGAACTATGAAGACCAAGGAGCTCTACAAACAGGTCAGGGACAAAGGTGTGGAGAAGTACAGATCAGGGATGGGTTTTGAACATCCCACGGAGCACCATTAAATCCATTATTAAAAAATGGAAAGAATATGGCACCACAACAAACCTGCCAAGAGAGGGCCGCCCACCAAAACTCACAGACCAGGCAAGGAGGGCATTAATCAGAGGCAGCAAAGAGACCAAAGATAACCCTGAAGGAGCTGCAAAGCTCCACAGCGGAGATTGGAGTATCTGTCCATTGGACCACTTTAAGCCATACACTCCACAGAGTTGGGCTTTACGGAAGAGTGGCCAGAAAAAAGCCATTGCTTAAAGAAAAATATAATATGTTTGCCAAAAGGCATGTGGGAGACTCTCCAAACATATGGAAGAAGGTACTCTGGTCAGATGACACTAAAATTGAGCTTTTTGGCTATCAAGGAAAACGCTATGTCTGGCGCAAACCCAACACCTCTCACCACTTTGAGAACACCATCCGATGTTTTTCATCGGCAGGGACTGGGAAACAAAAATCTATTTTAATTCCAGGTTATAAGGCAACAAAATACTTTTGCAAGCCACTGTATGTATTCATGCATGCATGCACTACTGGTTAGAGCCAGTTTGCACTGTTCTGTGAAGGGAGTAGTACACAGCGTTGTACGAGATCTTCAGTTTCTTGGCAATTTCTCGCATGGAATAGCCTTCATTTTTCAAAACAAGAATAGACTGACGAGTTTCAGAAGGTCATTTGTTTCTGGCCATTTGAGCCTGTAATCGAACCCACATGCTGATGCTCCAGATACTCAACTAGCCTAAAGAAGACCAGTGTTATTGCTTCTTTAATCAGAATAACAGTTTTCAGCTGTGCTAACATAATTGCAAAAGGGTTATCTAATATCAATTAGCCTTTCAAAATGATAAACTTGGATTAGCTAACATAACGTGCCATTTGAACACAGGAGTGATGGTTGCTGATAACGGGCCTCTGTAGATATTACATAAATCTGTTTCCTGCTACAGTAGTCATTTACAACATTAACAATGTCTACACTATTTCTGATCAATTTGATATTTTAATTGGCAAAAAGTTTATTTTCTTTCAAAAACAAGGACATTTGTAAGTGACCCCAAACTTTTGAACAGTAGTATATACACACACACACACACACACACACACCCTTCTTCCCTCAAAAGACCTCGTTGGACAAAGGGAATAACTGCTCCTCAGCCTCCCTTCTGTTCTCAACTATTAACGGCTTCAAAGGACCTGGTGTCATGTTACAGTCATTAAAATGATGAGTTAATATGCTGCTGTCATAGCTTAGATCTCCCTTGGAGAACAGAGATATTGAATCTCAATGGGATCTCCTGTATGAATAAAGGATAAATGGTAGATGAGAGGGAGACTTGATTTGCCAGGTCAAGTTCTCCTCTACCACACCTGTCCTGATCCTTCCACAGGCCCCCTTTGACAGGCCGCTTATCTGAATCTGGTTTGGGCTGTGTCCTAATACTCTTACAATGGCCTCCTTGTCTTCTTTCCTTCATTTCCGCTGTTAAATGAAAGGGCTCCTATAAAGGACTGTGATCAGGGGGGACAGGACACAAGGGGATGAGGCTAGTTTGAACTATTGAGCTATAGCCTTAGTGTGTCAAACCTCTACGGAAAGGTCACCCTCCCTCAGTCAGCCAATCAGTCAATGAGTCATCCCGTCCATCGACCAATGTGCTCTGCTGACAGTCTTGTTTTACCAATCAGGATCCAGGGAGAAGTCAGGTCTGCACATGCTCTTCCCTGAGGAGGAGAAGATCATCGTGGAGGAGACCAAGAGCAACGGACAGACTGTCATCGAGGAGAAGTAAGCACTACATTCCTCCCTGAACTACCAGTGCGTTAGATTGGGAGAACTCTTCACTTCACACGTTCAGAAGTTTATATGTTCCTTAATGGGGTTTATTGATAATGGTGTGCTGTGGTTGGGTTGGTTAACTAACATGTCTGTCTGCCGTAGGACTCTAGTAGACACGGTGTATGGGCTGAAGGATGAAGTACAGGAGCTGAAACAGGTGAGCGGTCAGGAGAGTTCTCTAAACCGTCACATCAAATAGCATGTCAGTCATACAGCATCAGCATCATAATGAATCAGAGGCTCTCTATGACAAGAAAACTCTAAGCATATACGTCCCAGAACCAGAGCTCTGTTCATTCCAGGCATGTGCGATTTAGAGCCTTTTCTAAGATCCAGAGGCCATCTTTGTCCCCCCCCCCCCCCTCAACAGGACAACAAGAAGATGAGGAGAACCCTGGATGAAGAGCAGAAAGCCAGGAAGGAGCTGGAGAAGATCCTGAGGAGAGTCCTGAAGAACATGAATGACCCCACCTGGGATGAGACCAACCTGTGAGTACTCGGGTGACATCGCATCAACGTGGTTGTGTTCGGGCTCCACCGTGACTGGACCAAAATTGTTAACCACAAAGCCATCTGACGTAACACTGTGGAACACTGATCTGTCACTGTTGTAAGAGACTGGGTGTGGTCCAAAGTCAAAACAGCCAATGAAAATGCAACATAGCGTCCCTGAATCACTCTGGAAGACTATTGGCTGCGACATGGACCTCAGACCTTTGTGTTGATCTGGGATTTGAAAGAGGCTGGAACAATCACAATAGTGAAGATACGTCTGACGTCACTGACTCTGTCTCCTCCCGGGTGCTTCTCAAAGGGTGATTCCTCTCTACCTCTCCCCTTCTGCACTGATCTGAAAGCAGGTGAAAACAACATGGGAATTTTCTGTCACTTGTACAGTACTTTAACATCCGTGATGAGGAAAGGAAGTAAGTTCACACTATTGAGATCCATCCTCTGCATGTAGAGGAATAGTCTCAGGGAATAATTTCTAGATACAGTGGCTGCATCTCAATAGTGCTTTGCTCTTCTCATCTTTGCTGATCTGCACTGGTATGTGCAGTAGGTCCCTAGTGCCTACAAAGGGATTTCCTTTCACCTGTCCAGTTTTATGCAGATGAAAGACGAGGAAAGGTAGCCACAGTAGACTATTGAGATGCAACCCAGACGATTTTGACAGATGATGATTTTGTCACTGCCTGCATTACCCTGCTGCCAAGCTCCTCAACACCCCCACCCTCCTCTTATCCCGCTCTCGAGCATCTCCCTGCCCATTCCTCTGAGCCTTGTAGGAGCCTATGGCCAACACACAGAACAGCATAACCTCTAGCTCATTCTGCATGTTTCCATGGAAACCTTAGCAATCCAATACTGGAATGTTTTCAGGTGATTTTTGTGGCTTTCCGATGATTATTTGAAGTAATCTGGATGACCTATTTCTTGTTTGTTACTGTTATTTTACCGGATAATGGACTTTCTATTTTAATGCTTTCCTGAAAACACTGTATTTCTACTTTTGCTTTTCTACTTTGTCACTTATGATTTGTACAGAAACGAACCGTCTCAAATTAATATCATGAAATGTGCCTTGGGGAAATTATTCCATGATATTAGCTTACATTTCTGGCAGGCTCTTCAGTTTAAAATACTTCAAATATTCCAATGCAATATTGATTCCAATGATGAACACTAATGTAAACTACTTATCTAACTATTTCAGATTCTATATTATGTCTGTAATTGATGTATTTAAATGAAATTGACTGAGAAAGGTATTGTGCACTCCTTAAGTCTATTGTTCAGTGAAAACCTCCCTCCATATCCCTCTATTTATTACCTCTTCCTCTATCACTCTTCTCAGCTTGTCTCTGAATTAAACCAGTAAACTGAATCTCTTGTGTATCTGAATACTTGCGACGACTGACATGTTGTTTTAACCATCTTAGTTGAAAGTTGCCTCTGAATAACAGTGTCTGCTTAATGACCTAAATGTGATGTAGCCTTTGTCCTGCATAGTGCTGTCACTTTAACTTCAAATGAATCAGACAGTTCTCATTGGATACCTGTCAGTGGTAGATTCAGGTGGGAATATACTATAAACAGTCCAGGGATGGTGACAGTGACCACGTTTCCATGGGCACAGTAGCTCATATCCCGCTTAAGGTCTTATTTGGGATAAGCTGTTTGCATGCACCTTTTGATATGTCGCTCACGAGTATCCCTGAATAAACAGAATAGTTCTAAGTTATATGGGTTAAATGGAATAGTAACTGAACTCCGGACACTGACTGTAGGCCTATACCTTCTCACATGTAGAGTAATATAATAACTCCGGAATTATACATTCCTTGTAGTGAAATATAACAACAGTTAGTTTTGTCTCGGGAACAGAAGTGGAGAAATATGATTTCTTTCAGCATCTCTTGAGAAAATGTGAGTGTAACATGTTACCTTTGACACTGTTATGCCAGCAGACAGTATTTCAACCACAAAATATGCACCCAAGATCAACTGAAGTCTTATCAGAAACGTGTTTCATTGTTTTCTCAAGCGGTCAAACTGATGACATTTGGACATTTCGTACGGGAACAAACTTTCTGTTTATTGTGCATTTTTCTCCCGATTCCTAAACGAATCAGACAACTTTACAGACGTTAACTAGATTACTAATGCATTCATTCTAAGACATTATTCTGGTGAGCACTACTTTATTTAGTCTTCTGGGGCAACAAGTTAGGACAGAAGAGAAGCTGTGCCTTTGGAAAGTATTCAGACCCCTTTTTGTTACATTACAGCCTTATTATAAAAAATATTCAATTGTTTTTATTCCCCTCATCATTCTACACATACAATACCCCATAATGACAAACCAAAAACAGTTTTTTTGTAATTGTTGCTAATATATTGAGAATTTAAAAAACGATCACATGTACATAAGTATTCAGACCCTTTGCCAACGGTGCTTCAACAAAGTACTGAGTAGTGATTACAGCCTCAGGTCTTCTTGGGTATGATGCTACAAGCTTGGCACACCTGTGTTTGGGGAGTTTCTCCTATTCTTCTCTGCAGATCTTCTCAAGCTCTGTCAGGTAGGTTGGGGAGCAATGCTGCACAGCTATTTTCACGTCTCTCCAAAGATGTTCGATCGGGTTCAAGTCCGGGCTCTGGCTGGGCCACTCAAGGACATTCAGAGACTTGTCTCGAAGCCACTCCTGCGTTGTCTTGGCTGTGTGCTTAGGGCCGTTGTCCTGTTGGAAGGTGAACCTTCACCCCAGTCTGAGGTCCTGAACGCTCTGGAGCAGGTTTTTGACAATGATCTCTGTACTTTTCTCCGTTCTTCTTTGCCTCGATCCTGACTAGTCTCCCAGTCCCTGCCGCTGAAAAACGTCCCCACAGCATGATGCTGCCACCACCATGCTTCACCATAGGGATGGTGCCAGTTTTCCTCTAGATGTGACACTTGGTATTAAGGCCAAAGAGTTCAATCTTGGTTTCATCAGACCAGAGAATCTTGTTTCTCATGATCTGACAGTCTGTGCCTTTCGGCACATAACAGCCTGCTTGTAGTTTGCCATTTTACTGAGGAGTGGCTTCCATCTGGCCACTCTACCATAAAGGCCTGATTTGGTGGAATGCTGCAGAGATGGTTGTCGTCCTTGTCCTTCTGGACGGTTCTCCCATCTCTACAGAGGAACTCTAGAGCTCTGTCAGTGACCATCGGGTTCTTGGTCACTTCTCTGACCAAATTTATAGAAGACTTGTAACATATTTACATAAGTATTCAGACCCTTTGCTATGAGACTTAAATTGAGCTCAGGTGCATCCTGTTTCCATTTATGATCCTTGATGTTTTTACAACTTGATTGGAGTCCACCTGTGGTAAATTCAATTGATTTGAAAAGGCACACACCTGTCTATATAAGGTCCAACAGTTGACTGCATGTCAGAGCAAAAACCAAGCCATTAGGTCGAAGGAATTGGCCGTAGAGTCCCGAGACAGGATTGTGTCGAGGCACAGATCTGGGGAAGGGTACCCAAAACATTTCTGCAGCAATTAAGGTCCCCAAGAACACAGTGGCCTCCATTCTTAATGGAACCACCAAGACTCTTCCTAGAGCTGGACGCCCGGCCAAACTGAGCAATCGGGGGAGAAGGGCCTTGGTCAGGGAGGTGGCCAAGAACCTAATGGTCACTCTGACACAGCTCGAGTTCCTCTGTGCAGAAGGACAACCATCTCTGCATCATTCCACCAATCAGGCCTTTATGGTAGTGGCCAGACAGAAGCCACTCCTCAGTAAAAGGCACGACAGCCCGCTTGGAGTTTGCCAAAAGGCACGTAAAGGACTCTGACCATGAGAAGCAAGATTCTCTGGTCTGTTGAAACCAAGCTTGAACTCTTTAGCCTGAATGCCAAGCGTCACGTCTGGAGGACTGCACCATCCCTACGGTGAAGCATGGTGGTGGCAGCATCTTGCTGTGGGGATGTTTTTCAGTGGCAGGGACTGGGAGACTAGTCAGGATCGAGGGAAAGATGAACGGAGCAAAGTACAGAGACATCCTTGATGAAAACCTGTTCAGACTTCCAACAGGACAACGACCCTAAGCACACAGCCAAGACAACGCAGGAGTGGCTTTGGGACAAGTCTCTGAATGTCCTTGAGTGGCCCAGCCAGAGCCCGGACTTTAGCCCAATCGAACATCTCTGGAAAGACCTGAAAATAGCTGTGCAGCGACGCTCTACATCGAAACTGACTCAGCTTGAATCTGCAGATAAGAATGGGAGAAACTCCCCAAATACAGGTGTGCCAAGCTTGTAGAGTTATACCCAAGAAGACTCTAGGCTGTAATTGCTGCCAATGGTGCTTCGACAAAGTACTGAGAAAAGAGTCTGAATACTTAAGTAAATGTGATATTTAAGGTTATTGTGTGTGTGTAGATTGAAAAAAAAAAAAAAAATTAGAATAAGGCTGTAATGTAACATGTGGAAAAAGTCAAGAGGTTTGAGTACTATCCGAATGCACTGTATATGAAAATAGCCATTGCCATTATTTGGATCTGTGCCATTCACTTTGAACTGGACTGTGTTTATATCATGAGCAGTCACGAGTAGATGCATTTTTTTTTTTAGATCAAAGCGAGAGCTGCATGTAGCCACCTGTGCACATTTTGTTAAAATGATTTGCTAGTTAGTGAGTTATTGGCCCAGTTATAGCTAATTTCTTGTCAACAATGGGGGAGTGGTTGCTTCCTACAAGAGCACAACGTTTACATTTCTTGCCATCTTCACAGCAAGTCAGGTAGAGCTTCTTTTCTGTGGTAAAGGGGCAGTGTTGTTTTGAGACTGTCTTGAATAAGCTAAGTAGCCAAAAGGCTACCATAATTCTCTGTAATAATGGTATGGAAATAATTAATTTTATATTGTAAAGTGGTTTCTTGCATCAAACAACACATTTCCAGTCACCTTGTCTGAAGAACAAGTGAATAAACAATGTCAAGCCCTGCATGTTTTTTTTCCCAAAAGTCTCATGGAATGTAGGTTTACATTGAACACCACACATTGGCTGCTTACTGTAGGTTGAATAATATAACCGCTATTTCCATGTTAAAATGTTATGGGATGCATTTATTTTTGTTTTTGATGGTAGTCCTACAGTCGTGGCCAAAAGTTTTGAGAATGACACAAATATTAATTTTCACAAAGTCTGCCTCAGTTTGTATGATGGCGATTTGCATATACTCCAGAATGTTATGAAGAGCGATCAGATGAATTGCAAAGTCCCTCTTTGCCATGCAAATTAAGTGAATCCCCCCAAAAAACATTTCCACTGCATTTCAGCCCTGCCACAAAAGGACCAGCTGATATGTCAGTGATTCTCTCGTTAACACGGGTGTGAGTGTTAACGAGGACAGGGCTGGAGATCGCTCTGTCATGCTGATTGAGTTCGAATAACAGACTGGAAGCTTCAAAAGAAGGGTGGTGCTTGGAATCATTGTTCTTCCTTTGTGCTTTGCACAAAAAGGGCTTCACAGGCAAGGATATTGCTGCCAGTAAGATTGCACCTAAATCAACCATTTATCGGATCATCAAGAACTTCAAGGAGAGCGGTACAATTGCTGTAAAGAAGGCTTCAGGGCACCCAAGAAAGTCCAGCAAGCGCCAGGAATGTCTCCTAAAGTTGATTCAGCTGCGGGATCGGGGCACCACCAGTACAGCGCTTGCTCAGGAATGGCAGCAGGCAGGTGTGAGTGCATCTGCACGCACAGTGAGGCGAAGACTTTTGGAGGATGGCCTGGTGTCAAGAAGGGCAGCAAAGAAGCCACTTCTCTCCATGAAAAACATCAGGGACATACTGATATTCTGTAAAAGGTACAGGGATTGGACTGCTGAGGACTGGGGTAAAATCATTTTCTCTGATGAATCCCCTTTCTGATTGTTTGGGGCATCCGGAAAAAAGCTTGTCCGGAAAAGACAAGGTGAGCGCTACCATCAGTCCTGTGTCATGCCAACAGTAAAGCATCCTGAGACCATTCATGTGTGGGGTTGCTTCTCAGCCAAGGGAGTGGGCTCACTCACAATTTTGCCTAAGAACACAGCCATGAATAAAGAATGGTAACAACACATCCTCCGGGAGCAACTTCTCCCAACCATCCAGGAACAGTTTGGTGACGAACAATGCCTTTTCCAGCATGATGGAGCAACTTGCCATAAGGCAAAAGTGATAACTAAGTGGCTCGGGGAACAAAACATCGATATTTTGGGTCCATGGCCAGGAAACTCCCCAGACCTTAATCCCATTGAGAATTTGTGGTCAATCCTCAAGAGGCTGGTGGACAAACAACAACCCACAAATTCTGACAGACTCCAAGCATTGATTTTGCAAGAATGCCATCAGTCAGGATGTGGCCCAGAAGTTAATTGACAGTATGCCAGGGCAGATTGCAGAGGTCTTGAAAAAGAAGGGTGAACACTGCAAATATTGACTCTCTGCATCAACTTAATGTAATTGTCAATAAAAGCCTTTGACACTTATGAAATGCTTGTAATTATACTTCAGTATTAAATAGTAACATCTGCCAAAAATTTCTAAAGACACTGAAGCAGCAAACTTTGTGGAAATTAATATTTGTGCCATTCTCAACTTTTGGCCACGACTGTACATTATGATCAAATAGCCACAGTAGCCTACTTGACCACTGTTAAAAGTGTAACTTAAAGCGTGTATCGCTTCAGTGTTCACAGTAAATGCGCCGGAAGTTGCACAGAATTTTCACAACGTTCAAGTTTGCGCTCAGCAGACCTGAAATTTGCTCAGTGCCGAAATTTCTTTGAAGGAACATTGCCTACAGTATAACCCCTCGGTAGCTGCTTTGAGAGCTGCAATGACCAACTGTGTAGGTACAACAGGCCCTGTTGTTCCACAGGTTTCAGCACTGTACCATCAGGTGAGGTTGCGTCCCAGTGTTGCATGACTTCTGTTGGCAATGTGGCGTATCTGGCCTGAGCGAAGCCCATTCTATTGTGGAGGGTCCATGTGACAAAGCTTCCTTTATGTGGAGAGAGGGATGGATCGGGGGGGGGGGGGTATTCAAACAGCTAGAAACCTTTGACGGCTTCGCCCACCTTTTGTCTTGGCATAAGCCAGCGGTAAGTCCCCCCACGTTAATTCCACCATTGTGACTGTCCTCTTGCCCACAGCCTCATTGTTTCACAGTAATCCAGGTTTGTGCTGAAGGGAGAGAGTGAAGGGAGAATAAAGGTTTTGGCTGTGATTGAAGCCATCGTGGAGGAGTACTGTATGTGTCGATGTAGAATGGGAGCATCATTTAACCCTTTGCTGGTTTGATACTCAGTTGGGACAGTTTTGTTCCAACCCTGCACTGACTGGCACACTTGATTCAAATATATCATCTCATGGTTGCCAGTTTAGACCAGGTTTGGTCAGGTGCATTGGAGCTGGGCTGGAATAAAAACCTGCACACACTACATCCATCCAAGACTGGAGTTGCCTGTCCCTGTAAGTGAAATCTATTCAATCATCTCTCTGTATCATAGAGTAAAGAGAAGATGCCATTTTAAGAGCAGTGAAAACAGTAAAACGGATACAACTCGGGTGTAACAATGAATCTATTCAGCTCACAGAGAGGCTACTTCTACTGTTTCCCCAACAACACAACACCACAGCAGCCTCCACTCCAACACCATTATAACAAACAAAGCGGTCTGAATCATAAAGCCTCACAGGTCCACAGAGACAACGGAATTGTGGGAGATTTAATCGCCGGGCGGACACCCAGTCAGAGCAGAGCGCGGGGATGCGTAGTCGGATGGATGGGGCTGAACACTTCTTCCTTCCTTCCTTTTGTTTGTGCAGAAGCGAGGGATGACATTTGGAGGGAGAATGACATCTAGTAGACATTTACATGAGGACAAAGCTCGGGAGCAGCCAGTGGTGGTGGCCTGCCCACTAGACAGAGACAGCAGAGGCTAAATGTTACCTGTCTGTCCCTGATTAGAATAGCACTGGATCTCCAGACTCAGGGCTTGGAACACATTTTGTTGATGTCTGTGGTTCTGTTCTGCATAAAGAACTGATGAGGATCTTAACTAGTAGTCTGTCTCTACGGTTTCACTAAAGCAGAGACTGTGGCCGGGGTTCAATGGTGGTTGTTTCTGCATGACAGTTTCGCACAGTGCTGTTGTGCTATTCTCCTGGCTGGTGCTCAATCCAGACAGGCTCTGTTTTCAATGCATGGGAGGTGAATAATACCCCATGTCTTGAACTGACAGATTATGCTGATTTCCAGACATGTTTTCACCTCCGCAAGAAGTGATAGCAGAGTTGTCTGGGAATTAGACTAAGTTTCAGTTCTTCAGGAAGTAGCCAAATGAAACTCCCAATGTTGGCTCCCATATCTACACTGCTTCCTGGTTTCTGTCTAGTCCTTATTTCTATCATTCTAAAACACATGCATATGCAAGCCATAGAAAGACAAAAGCAGTGAATTGAAAAGCGATAATGCTGCATATTCAGTCCCTTCATAACAGCAGCAGCAGGCAGTGGAGAGAGTGAAGGTTGTAGAAAGATGGCCTTATTAAAGTGACAAGGCAATTTACTGCCTTTTATGGGGGCGATGACTCTACTTCATTGACTTACAATGGAAAGGATATAATTTTGCAGATGTTGGTGGAAAGTCTGAAATGTCAGCTCCTTTCAGAATGCCAGCCCGGGCCTTGATGGTGAATGAATAATTGATAAGTCACCTTTGTCTACCGTTAAATATTCTTACACAAACACAAAAGCGCTGCAGAAAAATGGAAAAGAGCATCTAATGTATCTTTTTAGAGTGCAGATCAAACACGGTGATCGCTTGGATGTGCCAGGAGGGGTTCATAATGAGTATGGGAACAAGGGGATTGAGTGTAGACTAGCCTACTGTACCTGGTACCTTTTTAGAGTTCGGAAACAACTGGATGATCTTAAGTAGGCTTAAGGCTGTTTTTGTTTAAGCCTTGAGTGAAGATTATGACAAAGATCACAGAGAGCCAAGATCTCTAAAGTGGCTGCCTCTCCTGGTCTCCTTTCATATTTTATGTGAAAACAAAGAATAGCTGAAAGCACTATCCTGGAAGATTACCAGGAAGTAGCTTTCACCTGTCATCCAGTTTGTTTCAGTGCAGATGGAGAGGATGAGACATTAGGGAGCTATTATAGACTATTGGATTTGGGACACACTCCTACACTCGACTGAATGGCAGGGGGTAAAGCAGGTGAGGTAGCTGGCAAAAACGGAAAGTGTATCTCTCACATGTATTCAACACTCATATGGCAAAGATCAGTAATTGTTCCTGCTGCGATCTGTCCCTTTCTGCCCAGTCTGAGTTCTGCCCACCACAGAGCTGATATATCGTCCAATACATGTGAAAAATAAAGAGTCAATTAACTGTTATATTACAGGCATTATGGAAACTGCTAGGTGAGGTAGTTACAGTCGGTTACATGTTCTAAACATCTGTTATATCATCCTCGTGATAGCTTAGGCCTTTGGGTCAAGTGTTCAAGTCTTACAGTATTCCCATAGTGTAATGATAGTCTTACAGTATTCCCATAGTGTAATGATAGTCTTACAGTATTCCCATAGTGTAATGATAGTCTTACAGTATTCCCATAGTGTAATGATAGTCTTGCCAGCTCCCTCCATCCACCTATACAGCCCTATAGTCCTACGGCAATAGGGGGTATTGTCTAGGTTGAGAGCAGCAGATTGTCTGCCATCAATAGTTCTGTACAGAATGAAAGTGACAGCAAGTCACTGCAGCCATCTTACAATGGGCCTCAGCCAATTGTACAGCTCTGAAACCATCAAGGTGTCTTTATTTTTAGAGGCCTGAATCAATCAGCTGGGTACACCCTCCATGTGCATACACACACACACACACACACACACACACACTCCTCGCCTTGTTCCTGGCTTCTTTACACTGGCTCTGTTCAATGGCTAGTGATCATTTAGATTTGACATGTATTGTAGAAGCCAGAGCTAGTCTCTCTCTCTCTCTCCACAGCCCTGTCATTAATTTCCAGCCTTTGCAATTTTCAACAAAAAAAAAGGGAGAAGAGGAGGAAAAGCGACAAAGGACGGGCGAAGACTGGATGCTCTTCTCTTAGGCTCTGTTATTGTACAAAATAGCAGAGCAATAATTTTTAGTCAATGGTTTACTCTAAAAGCTTTCCACGTCAGCTCTGTAAAGAAAAGCAATAAAGCCCAATTCAATGGGCATGAATAAAAAAGAGAAATCCTTTGGGGGTTCGACCAAAGGGCTCCTTTTCTTTCACTGGTAATCAAATTGGAGCTGAAATGAAATGGAGTTTTCTTATGAAAATAGCCTTTGTTGCCAGGAAGGCTGGTAATTCATAAACAATAAGCAGGCCTTTGTGTTGATAATAATATATTCATGCTGGTGCTCCCGGGGAAGGGAAGGGTAAAAGCCAGAGCGTCAGGACTAGACTGTATGAGGAACAGGATATAAAAGGCAACAGAGGCTTGAGGAGACACCAGTCCTGCTGCCACAACTCTCAGAGATGGTTTGTGCTGCTGCTACTGGGCTCGCTCTTTTTCTATCTCTGTGCTCTGATCTGCTTTCTTTCTGCTCTACCTCTCTGTGATCTCTGCTCTCTCTTTCTCTCTACCTCCCCTCACTCACCATCCCTCTTTTCTGCTGTTTCTCCACTCTCCTGTCTGTTGCTCTTATTCACTCCTGTCTGTCTCTCTCTCTCCACTATCTTGTCTGTCTCTCTCTCCACTCTCTTGTCTGTCTCTCTCCCCACTCTCCTGTCTTTCTCTCTCCCCACTCTCTTGTCTGTCTCTCTCTCCACTCTCTTGTCTGTCTCTCTCCCCACTCTCCTGTCTTTCTCTCTCCCCACTCTCTTGTCTGTCTCTCTCTCCACTCTCTTGTCTGTCTCGCTCTCCACTCTCTTGTCTGTCTCTCTCTCTCTCCACTCTCTTGTCTGTCTCTCTCTCTCTCCACTCTCTTGTCTGTCTCTCTCTCTCTCCACTCTCTTGTCTGTCTCTCTCTCTCTCCACTCTCTTGTCTGTCTCTCTCTCTCTCCACTCTCTTGTCTGTCTCTCTCTCTCTCCACTTTCCTGTCTCTCTCTCTCTCTCTCCACTTTCCTGTCTCTCTCTCTCTCTCCACTTTCCTGTCTCTCTCTCTCTCTCCACTTTCCTGTCTGTCTCTTTCTTTGTCCTCTCTTCTCTCCCCTGGCACTTGTCGATCTTGTTCCTTCTTCACTAACTGCAGCAGAAGAAGATATTTACTCCAACAGAACTTCACTTCTGCTCAGAAGCTTGGACCTGTTCAGAGAGAGAGGTGTGTGTGTGTGTGGGGGGGGAGGGGGGGGGGGGGGGTTGTAGATAACAACAGGTGTGTTTGGATTACCTTTGGAGCGACCGAACAGATGTGGAACACTTGTGTGGATGGTGGGAGGGGACCCACCAGAGTGTGTGTGTGTGTTCCTGGAAGCTGCAGGTATATGTTACTGGAAGACTGAGAAGCACCTGCTGACAATTCTTGGAATTGTGGACACTTTCTGCGTACACACGTGTGGACACACATTCACTGCTGACAGGTCTGTGGCTGCCAGAGTAAAGAAAAGATGGTCTGGGTTGGAAGGGACATGCTGTTACAGCATCAGGACCAGGAGGAGTCTAGAAGACATGGTGGAGGGACTAGTGGATTTAAACACACCTTCCCGGGAGAAAGGAGATAGGACTGACAGGACGTGAGTGTTCATTTTAACCTTTGCTTCATCGTGTTGCTGGTTTGACATATTTGTTATCAGAAAGTTGTCTTGTGGTGCTTTTACGAGGGTTAGGGAGATTTGTAACCAAATTTTTCAGATTCCAAGATGAATGTGTGTGTGTTGAGGGATGCTGTTGAGTTCATGTGCGTTCAAAGTTCCGCACCTTTTTGGATTTATCATTTGTGATGCATTGAATATAATCACTTCAGGATGGACAAAGCTACACAATGATTTGAAAGCTTGTGTTTCTAAATTGCTTATGCTTTCTACGTGGACTTGAGTCTTATTATGATCTAGTGCAGTGATTCTCAACTGGGGGGTTAAATTTGGGT
Source organism: Salvelinus namaycush (assembly GCF_016432855.1). Classification (NCBI taxonomy): domain Eukaryota; kingdom Metazoa; phylum Chordata; class Actinopteri; order Salmoniformes; family Salmonidae; genus Salvelinus; species Salvelinus namaycush. The sequence continues at coordinate 51,689,532 of NC_052313.1, forward strand.
CGCGGTAGGATTCCATTTAAAACATACTCCAGTCTGAACCTAAACTACTAGCTACAGACAGGTAGAAAGTGTGTAGAAATAATAAGGAACCTAAAAATGTTTTATAATTTAGTGTCTGAATTTTTTTTATATTAAATTAGTATTTTGAATATAGAGCTATTAGCAGCACTATTTAGCAGATTGGGTTGATTCTGTGGTCTCAAACCAGTGAGCTTACTAACATTCTTCATCAACATAGCATTAAAAATAGCTTTCCGGATGGTATTTTGGAGATTGTGTTTCGCAGTTTCAATATTGGCTCGCGAATGAGGCAACCTGGTCCAATTTGGGTCCAGAGGCAAAACCAGTTGAGAACCACCGATCTAGAGGACATGTCATATAGATGGTAGCGGTGATGACAGTATAGGACAGTATAGGATCAAATAGCAGAAGAGGACAGGGACAATCTGTTCATTTGGAGATTGTTTCTGATCAAATCAGACACTTTTAAAGATTGTTGTCTTGACAACCAAACAGCCTTTCAGGAAGTTGATGTGAAGCTCTATGATACAGTACTTTAGTTTGGTATATTATACTATTGATATGAACAGGTGAAGCTTCCATCATACAGTACTTTAGTCCTGTATATTATACTATTGATGTGAACAGGTGAAGCTTCCATCATACAGTACTTTAGTCCTGTATATTATACTGTTGATATGAACAGGTGAAGCTTCCATCATACAGTACTTTAGTCCTGTATATTATACTATTGATGTGAACAGGTGAAGCTTCCATCATACAGTACTTTAGTCCTGTATATTATACTATTGATGTGAACAGGTGAAGCTTCCATCATACAGTACTTTAGTCCTGTATATTATACTATTGATATGAACAGGTGAAGCTTCCACCATACAGTACTTTAGTCCTGTATATTATACTATTGATATGAACAGGTGAAGCTTCCATCATACAGTACTTTAGTCCTGTATATTATACTATTGATATGAAAAGGTGAAGCTTCCATCATACAGTACTTTAGTCCTGTATATTATACTATTGATATGAACAGGTGAAGCTTCCACCATACAGTACTTTAGTCCTGTATATTATACTATTGATATGAACAGGTGAAGCTTCCATCATACAGTACTTTAGTCCTGTATATTATACTATTGATATGAAAAGGTGAAGCTTCCATCATACAGTACTTTAGTCCTGTATATTATACTATTGTTTACAATATCATAAAAGACTGGCAACCAGGAAGTGTTTTACATCAACATCAAAGACAGTTTCCTAAACCTCAGTGTGTTGTCAATGGCAAGTTATACACCCTGTCTTGGCTGTGTAACTCTACGAGGTGTCTTTAACTCACTCTAGGGTGTCCGTGTGTGACTAAACTAAGTTGAGCAGTTCGGGAATCTCTTGCTGCTGCTGCTAAGTTGTCAAACAGCACATTTAATAAAAACAGACACATCAGTAGCTACAGTTAGTAGCTAATTAGAAACACAGATGTACGCTAACAGACTTGCACGTGAATTGTCAGTTTGTGTGTTGTTCCCTTCCATAAAAGTCAAGTTGTTTTCCCTTTACCAAAGCGTTTCTGATATCCTGCAGGACTGTCTCAAAGTGAATCATGGAGTTCTTGCGACTATAAGCTCTTGGTTGCCATCAGCTGGCGAGACAGAGTACTGCCTGCCTGTCAGTACTGGGAAGCCTACTCTCAACTCATGCAATGTCTTCAGAAATTTCCAGTGGATGTCCACCATATTGTTTTCACACCCTGATCCATTAGCCTACATCTTCCTAATCAACTAGGCTCTTTGATTTACATTTACATTTTACATTTAAGTCATTTAGCAGACGCTCTTATCCAGAGCGACTTACAAATTGGTGCATTCACCTTATGACATCCAGTGGAACAGCCACTTTACAATAGTGCATCTAGATCTTTTAAGGGGGGGGGGGGTCAGAAGGATAACTTTATCCTATCCTAGGTATTCCTTAAAGAGGTGGGGTTTCAGGTGTATTTTTTTCAGATTTGTCTGACTTGGTATTTTTTCGAGTTGAAATCTGAGTTGATAATGATGTCACAAGTTCTCGTCAGTAGATGGCAGTGTTGCCTAAGGAATTTCAGCTTCCTTTGCATCCTGCTGAGTGCTACACATCCAGCAGTTTTTAAATCCAAAGATTCCAGGATTGTCGAATGAAAAGGTGCACCTGTGACTAGTGGCCTCTAGATGTCACCTGAGCTCTATGAGAAAACAGCACACATCATCCTTCCATTGGTGGGCAAGCATAGGCTTCACTGTTGTACTCAGATGAAGGCCCAATGTTGACGATAATACACTGTTAGTAGCCTAGACAGTAGTTCAGTGTTTTTTAAAAGAGGTATATTTGATGGAAAATCGTAACATTCTGGCTACCCCATAATTAACTATTTGAATATATGTTATAACAAAGGATTTGTAAACAAATGATCTATTTGAAATGTAGCAAACAGGCCAGAGTTGGGTTCAATTACAATTCAATTCCAGCCAATTCAGAAAGTAAACCAAATTCCAAATCCAAATGTTCATCATTGAAAAGCATTGAAGAGAATTGGAATTGGACTTTCTGAATTGACTGGAATTGAAATGGAATTGACCCCAACTCTGAAACAAGCCTTAAATCAAAAAGATTTTTATTTGTCACATGCACCGAATTCAACAGGTGTAACCTTACCGTGAAATGCTTACTTAGAAGCCCTTAACCAACAATGCAGTTCAACAAAGAGTTAAGAAAATATTTACTAAATAAACTCAAGTAAAAAATTATTAAAAAGTAACACAATAAAATTACAATTACGAGGCTATATACAAGGGGTACCGGTATATTAGCAAAATAGTACCTTTTTACAAGGTATTTTTTCTGTGTTTTAAATTCTTAGGGCTACTTCCTTTTAGCCTTGCCAATATCTTCAGAAATACTTTTACTTCTCTCTTTGGAATGAATAAAATGGCTATTAAATTATTACCCTTCCCTCTCTGTCTCTAATCATTTAACTGATTGGACCATTAAAGAGCATCAGCGCTTGTTCTAAATACAGAGAAACAATGTTTCCTTGTCAGTTATGGCAGGGTCAACGTTCAGCCATACATCATCCTACAATGTTTTACATGTTATCATTATATTCACTTCAATGACCTGAGTATTAAGCTCAGAGTAGGTTTGGGTTTTTCTTCAGAATTAAATACATTGATTTTCCAATGTGACAACTGGGGGGGAAAATCCTTCAATATCTACAGCACCTTAAAAAACACAAGCAACGTGGTGCCTTTAGTATCAAAGTGCTTCTCATGCTAACAGTGTGAACAAAAATCTCTTCTCAGAATTTACCCAGAATTGCGTGCTGTCAATGCAGGTTAGCAATGTTTGTGGCCATCGAGTGCGACATTCATTCATTGTGCATAATTGTATGACCGGGCTTGGTGATTACAGGCAACAAGGTTCACAGCAGGTTTTGGGTGCTTTTTACAGCCACAAGCTGTACACAAAGATCCAGCATTTCTCTCCACTTCCATTTAACCCGGACCCCAAGACACGAGGGGTGCTCGGAGTCCGCCGTTGTATTTTTGAACAGCCATTCTGTGACGCATTCACCAAACCACTGGCTCTCTAATGGTGGACCCCAGCGGGAATAAATAGTGCATTTCTTTTAGTGCAATTTTCCCTGTGGATTTACCTCCTACTCCTCTCCTCTGGGGCCACGCAGGCGTGTTCTCCACTCCTCTCCTCCACTCCTCCTCACACAATCAGCTGGTCCTGAGGCCTGCAGGCAGCCTGGGATTTTTATGTACAGTCCCTACTGTTGAGCCCTACTTCCTCTAGGTCTGTCAAAAAGTCACCAAAACAATGATGTACTGTCTTGAATCTTGAGTGCGGTTCCTCTGCCACTTGGGAGTTTTCTGACCTGATGGCCCCCCCTAGGCTTTCTGTCTTGGCCTGGTTGTTGAGTGCCCTGGCTAAACCTGGCAGCTACAAAGAGAAGGGGAGAAACAGAGAAAGTTGTGGAAGTCAAAAAGTTGTGTCCAACCGCTGGGCAGCTCTGACTTCCTGTCACTCAGGGAGACGGACGGCGACTCAGCAGGGTTAGAGCTTAACGCCTGTTGCCATGGCAGCCATGGTCATTAATGAACTGAGGGGCAGGCAGGTGCCCAATGTCAATGACTTACTTACTCACTCTAGAAGACTGGCAAAGCAGGGAGTATTAGATTGTTTGTATTTTGGGAAGACATTGTGTAATCTTGTACACAGTCTTGTGTACACTTTTAAGTCATTTTAAACTACAGAATTTAATTTCAGTAATTCTATGCTCCTTTTAAAAAATCTGATAATCCTTATACTTTTATACAGGTGGAGTATAGCGAGAATATCCATCACGAAGATTGACTGTAATTCCAAACCATCAACATTAATTTGTATATTTAGTCTTACTTAAGCTCCTCTGTATGAGGAAACTAAGTAGCTAGGTCTTGGGATGTAAGTGCATTACAGTAGATATTTAATCAGGGTAATGGTCAGCCCTATTATATTGATTTGGAGGAAACGTATATCGTTTGCATTAGCGAAGGAAAATTGAGTGCCATTTCCTAGTCGCCACAATCTATTTGAAATTGAGAATTGAGCCGTGCAGGTAATGGACAGAATGTAAATGACGTATGGGAATAGTAGCAGCGATTACCACTGACATGAATCCATATGCTTGTCTGTCTTGCACTTAATATGAATAAAGTCAGATCGGTGCTGGTTTGGAGCAAAGTTTAGCTGTTGGGGTTGTTTATGGGAAACCTCTGCACTTGACTTAATATGTTGCTATTTGTAACTTCTAAATTATTACTTCTGGACCTAGAAATATGAACATTTTAATGTTTTTTAAAAACATTTTATTATTAACTTTGTTTCCTAAATGTCATATATACACAACTAACAATTTTGCTATTCACCAAGTACAATTTTGACAATCTACCCCACGCTGTGGTCTCTCTCTCGCACACGCATGCACACACACACGCACGCACGCACGCACGCACGCACGCACGCACACACACACACACACACGCACAGCAAAGGCTGGAAAAGAACCAGAAATGAAAAAGGAATTGAGTGTTTACTGGTCCTACTGTAGTTATTATTCTCAACATGTCAACAGAGAGCTTTCTTACCATTTCTCTCCTCACTATGATTAGACATTGTGACAGGGAATTTGTTAATCCATTAATTGGGATGTTAAAGCATTTTCAACATCTAAGTTGTGCACCCTATATATTCTAAAAGATGCATGTAAATCGTATAAAGTAAACCCTTTTGTTTGCCATTGATGGTAGGGCTTTCACTATACACCCGCTAAAGCCTGTCTGGAGCAGCCGATGGCGTACAGCTGTATTATTATCCTTGAAGAGTGTTATTTCCCTGTCATGCCCTGATGGCAACTTGCCAACAAATGTGACAGAATAAGATCGTCCTCCAGCACTGGGTTGTCTGAGAGGGAGCTGGGAGAAGCCTGGGTTCTACAATCAACAATGAAGTGATATTCTATCGACATCCACTCACGGAGACACAACCAAAAACCATGTGAAATGTTACTGTATAATACCACTATTTTATCATGTGTTTGTCTTTTTAGCTATTCATATTTAGTTTTATATATGATGTATTATGTATGTTTGGCAGTGACTTGGGGCCAGATTTAAAGTGTTTATACCCATGCAACGTTTAGCTTATATTGTCCAGAGCCAATGAAACATGGTACGAGAGTCATATATAGGATGAGACAACTAAATGAGATATTATTATGAGAAATTATTATTATGAGTAGGCCTGTGTTTAATCTTTTGTCTTTGGACCAAATGAACACTTGTATGAATTGCATGATTAGTGAATCTGTCCCTTCTGGTGTTAAATTGAGTCCTTTTCCCACCTAATGTAATATCTTAAATGACTCCTAGCAGAAAGAAACCAAAGTTAAACCAGCCATTGTGTGCTTGGTTTTGAAGTAGTACAATCCTCCAATGACTTCTTCCTTCAAATGTGAGATGTTGGAGATGGGGAAAGTGCAGCATTGAGATGCAAGTTTAAGTAACATAATCATCTAACAAATGAAACATAAAGTCCTCCGCTCTAAATGACCTTTAACTTGGTGCCGCACAACAAGAAAGAAAGCCAACACTTCTTTGTGGAATTCGGGGCGCTATAAATTCTTTGTGTCCACAGAAAGGCCTGATAACCAGTTCACAACAACCACTAAGGCATTTGATAGGCTAATGGGGAATAGTGTTCGCTGTACACCTTTGTAATTGGACGTCATAAATCCTGAGAAGGTGATGGGACAAAACAAAAGCCTGTCTTTGTCTGTGTGTCTCAGCCACTGCACTCCTCGTATATCCTGTTGCCTTTGAATAGGGGCTATCTGAATGGGCCATATATATGTTACAATGTGAGATGCATGGTCATTGGCCCCTGGGCATTGATCGTCGCCTTCCTCGCTGCCCTGGCTCTTGACCAGGAAATAGGCAAAGCAATCGCCGTGGCGATAACATAAGGCTCTGGTCTTATCAAGATCCTTCATGTAGGTTATGCTGTCAGCAACCATTAACCTTGCCTTTGTTATCTGCACACTGGTGATTAGCTCAAAGCCCTAAAATATCCATTGATGGGGTGGGGCCCATAGAAATATAACGGCTAGAGAGGACAATAGCTAGAATATCCATGTGATTTTTCACAATGTAACTCAATGTGGAGGCACGATAGAATTTCTCACTGGAGTCTCATTCTGCAAAATGCCAATTGGGGAAAAAAATAAATGAGAATCGCACTCTTTTGTTTTGCTTGTCTTCCGCCAGTCTTATTGCTATGAACAATGTTAGCAGATGGCCAGACCCTTTAATAATAGCATATTGCGTTGAATTGGACTGTCTTTTCTAGGGTTACACAATTCTGCTAACGTTCCCAAAGCTCCCAGGTTTTCCAGAAATTCTGGTTGGAGTATTCCGGGTATCCTGATTATTCCCTTCTGATTCTGGGAATGTTCCTGGGAATTTGGGGAAAGTCCACAGTAAAACGAGTCCTATATCGACATAACTTGAAAGAAGCCACTGCTCCAAAACCGCCATAAAAAAGCCAGACTACGGTTTGCAACTGCACATGGGGACAAAGATCGTACTTTTTGGAGAAATGTCCTCTGGTCTGATGAAACAAAAATAGAACTGTTTGGCCATAATGACCATCGTTATGTTTGGAGGGAAAATGGGGAGGCTTGCAAGCCAAAGAACACCATCCCAACCGTGAAGCACGGGGGTGGCAGCATCATATTGTGGGGATGCTTTGCTGCAGGAGGGACTGGTGCACTTCACAAAATAGATGGCATCATGAGGCAGGAAAATTACGTGGATATATTGAAGCAACATCTCAAGACATCAGTCAGGAAGTTAAAGCTTGGTCACAAATGGGTCTTCCAAATGGACAATGACCCCAAGCATACTTCCAAAGTTGTGGCAAAATGGCTTAAGGACAACAAAGTCAAGGTATTGGAGTGGCCATCACAAAGCCCTGACCTCAATTCTATAGAACATTTGTGGGCAGAAGTGAAAAAACGTGTGCGAGCAAGGAGGCCAACAAACCTGATTCAGTTACACCAGCTCTGTCAGGAGGAATGGGACAAAATTCCCCCAACTTATTGTGGGAAGCTTGTGGAAGGCTACCCGAAACGTTTGACCCAAGTTAAACATTTTAAAGGCAATGCTACCAAATACTAATTGAGTGTATGTAAACTTCTGACCCACTGGGAATGTGATGAAAGAAATTAAAGCTGAAATAAATCATTCTTTACTATTATTCTGACATTTCACATTCTTAAAATAAAGTGGTGATCCTAACTGACCTAAGACAGGGGATTTTTACAAGGATTAAATGTCAGGAATTGTGAGAAACTGAGTTTAAATGTATTTGGCTAAGGTGTATGTAAACTTCTGACTTAAACTGTACACTCTTAGAAAAAAGGGTTCCAAAAGGGTTCTTTGGCGGTCCCCATAGCAGAACCATTTTTGGTTCCAGGTAGAACCAAAAAGGGTTTATTCAAAGGGTTATTCTATGGGGACAGCCAAAATACCCTTTTTGGTTCTAGATAGCACTTTTTTTTCTAAGAGCGTAGACCTACACAGACATACACACACACACACACACACGCTCCCACTCCATCGCCATGTCAGGCAGAAAAAGTCATCCACAGCAACCTCATACACTCTCACTCTAACTCTAACTCTGTACCAATATTTGCGTAGCGCTCATCAGGTATTTGAGCAAGTCCTTCTGGTCCCCTCCACAGATGGATAAGCACTCACGGTGAACAGCTCTCGTAGTAAGTGGGAAATGCCCTGTTATCACCTGACCTGAGAGGCGATCAATAGTAGTTAGTGTGGGTTTGATAATTGCAGCTGTTAGACACAAGTGCTAGTCCACCTCTCCATCGAGTGACTCCTATCACCTTGTGGCTAGTCATTAGTGAATGGACCACGGCTGGGGCTTTGGGAGAGGGTTGTGGTTTGGGCAGTGGTGGAAAATGTGCCCAATTTTCATACTTGTGTAAAAGTAAAGATACCTTGATAGAAAATGACTCAAGTGAAATTCACTCAGTAAAATACTACTTTAGTAAAAGTCTAAAAGTATTTGTTTTTCAAAATACTTAAGTATCAAAAGTAAATGTATAAATCATTTTAAATTGCTTATATTAAGCAAGCCAGACGGCACCATTTTCCTGTTTTTTATTTATTTACGGATAGCCATGGTCACAATCCAACAGTCAGAAAAAATGTACAAATGTAGCATTTGTGTTTAGTGTCTTCCGGATCAGAGGCAGTAGGGATGACCAGGGACGTTCTCTTGATAAGTTTGTGAATTTGACCATTTCCTTGTCCTGCTAAGCATTCCAAATGTAATGAATACTTTTGGATGTCAGGGAAGATGTATGGAGTAAAAAGTACCTTATTTTCTTTAGGAATGTAGTGAAGTAAAAGTTGTCCAAAATATAAATAGAAAGTAACTACTTAAGTAGTACTTTAAAGTATTTTTACAAAAGTACTTTACAATATTGGGTTTGGGATGTGAAAACTCACTCTGTATTAAACTGATGAACTCGATATACCTGTCCTCAATGGACAAATTTATATCTGGGGTTCCAGAAGTGATACAGTCTAACCAAGGTAGGGAGTTTGTCTCCCCCAGAATCTCATGCTACAAGATACTATAATACATCCAGCTCAGGGAGTCAAGAAAATCCACAGTTCCTTTTAGAAACAGCTAGCTGAAAACCGTGTGTGTGTGTGCGTGTGTGTGTGTGTGTGTGTGTGTGTGTGTGTGTGTATAGTTGAGGTGATTTGGTGATGATTGTGAGAGGAGTTGTCAGACAGAAGAAGATCACAGCGTTTGACGGAGGGAGTACACATCTGAAAAGACCTGTTTTAATAGTACTTCACCCATGGCAGGTTTTCTTTTAATGCGGATGAATTTGGATTAACGTTGGATGAGGAAGAGATTGTGTGTGTGTGTGTGTGTGTGTGTGTGTGTGTGTGTGTGTGTGTGTGTGTGTGTGTGTGTGTGTGTGTGTGTGTGTGTGTGTGTGTGTGTGTGTGTGTGTGTGTGTGTGTGTGTGTGTGTGTGTGTGTGTGTGTGTGTGTGTGTGGCCTGGGAGAAGCTTTATAATGAAACAGTTAATCTGAATACTTCTAGGTAGTGCTTCAGTTATGCCCTCAATAATATGTCAAACGTTTCCTACTGGTCTATAATTCGTATGTATTCATTGTTGTACTATCCTACACAGTATATGGAAGTAGCCATGTGTTTTACTTCATAGGAATCACTGCTTGTCACTACTCAGTCTCCTTGCTGGTGTATTGATGTGAGTGTGTGTGCGCGCATGGAAGTGTGCTGTATGTGCGTATTTGTGTTTGTGTGTGCAAGTTGTCGCACGTGCAGATGTAGAGGAAGACAAATTTGTGTTAAAATCGGGTATTGGCAAATTAGGCTTCCTTGTGTGTTTTCTTCAAATCAGGAAACAGGATGAATATGGCTTTGATTGGCAGGATCTGGTAAGGCAACATATCACACACCATAGTGTCAGCTGTCTTTCTAAGATCATGGCAGGGGGCAAAGTGTGTGTGTGTGTGTGTGTACGTGTGTGTGTGGTAGGTTAATCACAACCCTGTGATGGTTCTTCCGTCCTCTGAAAGGCTTTTGGGTTCACTCTGTAAATGATTCTGAAGAGTGACATTACCAACGTATCATGTCCCATGATAATCAGACAGGATATCACAAACGCTGAAATGTTCGCACGTCTTCCCCAGCAGCTCTCTCAGGTGAAATGCCAAATCTCTCTCTCACACACACACACCAGATTTTGTCTTGTTTCCTCACTGAAAAACTCCCCGTCTCTCTCTTCCCCTCTCCTCCTCTCCTCTGCTACCTCCATTCACACTCGGCAATTAAAACGGGAAAGAAAAACAACTCTGCCTGCCTTGCAAGTGTTACTTATCATATTAATTAAAATCTGGTGACACAATAACGCGAGCAGCTGTGGAGGAAAGCGAGGGAAATTAACAAACGTTTGATATGTTGTGTTGCTAATGTGACACGCATTATACAGGTCAGAGAAAAACAAAGAGCAAGCCCCAATATGCTAATGCTGCTGAGGGGACCCAGGCAGTTGGAGAGAGGGGACGAGGAGGAGAGAAATGGAGAGAGAGAGAGGGGGGAGAGGAGGAGGAGAGAAATGGAGAGAGAGAGGGGGGAGAGGAGGAGGAGAGAGAGAGAGAGAGACAGACAGACAGACAGACAGACAGACAGACGGGAAAAGAGGCTTCCTGCTCGATAGCAAGGAGAGAATCCCTCAAATCGCCCTGCGTCATGTGACCTCTAATGGCAGACTGGGTTGGATGAAGTCAAGCGTTGGTTTGACAGACTGACAGGCAGGCCATTAATGTAGATATCCTGACCTAGTGAGACTTCAGGATTTATGATTGCGAGGAACGGGGTCAGGGTAAACGGTGAATGCACGGCTCCCACTCTCACCCTGACACAAGAGGTAAAGGCCAGAAGACAAAGAGAGGAGGAGAAAGGAGAGAGGAGAGAGGAGAGGGCCTTGGATATGAGGCTTGGTTCAGAGGTCAGAACAGAGGGGATTCAATTCCATTATTTCCCTTCAGGACGATTGTGTTCCAGGCCTTGTTTTGCCACATCAATCCTGAAGTCAGGGAGACGCAGGAGGAAATAGCGCAATGTACACACTAGTGGATATGGGCAGTGTGTGAGTGAGTGCACACCTTTTGTTTGTCTATTGGGAAAGGTTTGTTTTTGTGTATACGTATAAACTGCACATAGCAATAAATAGTTATCTTTGTGGATATTAAACTTGTTTTTTATGTTAGGCTTTCTTATTTGTGATTTCTCTCCTCACACATGTATTTCATATTCTTTTTTATATTTGTTTATATCAATAAACCATCCCAGCTGGTACATGCCTGAGTAGTTTAACAAATGGGCTTGTTATGTATTCACCATACCAGGAAGTCTCAACTGATCACATGTGATGTCAGATCCTGTACCCCAGCCTGAAGAAGTTGAGTTGAAATGTTTTAGGTGCTGCTTTCCAAATGCAAGTGTAGGATTATTTTATGAAAGACACCATTATTTCTTAAGTCTCCGCTGTGTGGTTCTAAAATACGATGAATCAGTTGAATTGTAATGCTAATTGATTATCTACCTAGCAACTACCTTGCTCTATTCGGATTGGTCAGATGTTTGTTAATTGTTGGAAGAGAACAGGAGTTAGTTGAGTTGATGTATGGCTGTAAGTGTAGTCAGTTAAACCTGCTATAGAATAATCTGTCTCCATCCAGTGTTGGTCTACATAGAGACTATTCCATCCATCAGCTTAACAACCCTCAAACTACACAAGTAAAGCCAATCTGTTTTTCTGATGGTTCACTGCCTGTTTGAGGTGAGTACACTACATAATTCCGGTAAATGTATACTTTTAACTGCAAGGTTTCTCCACAGTTGATGTTGCATTGATGTCAGACCTGAACCATGATAGGCTAAGAGTTTCTCTGAGTGAGTTGGCTGGCCAACCTCAGACCCCCTCCAAGGGTTTAATAAGTCTCTGTGATGTAATAATGACTAATGATGATGGGAGGAGGTGGAGGAGTGAGAGAAGAGGGGGGTGAGAGGAGGAAAAGAGGGGGATGAGAGGACGGAGAGCAGGGGTGAGTGGCAGTGAGTGACACAGACTATGATTACAGGTCTATTAGGAGGTGTGTGTGTGTGTGTGTGTGTGTGTGTGTGTGTGTGTGTGTGTGTGTGTGTGTGTGTGTGTGTGTGTGTGTGTGTGTGTGTGTGTGTGTGTGTGTGTGTGTGTGTGTGTGTGTGTGTGTGTGTGTGTGTGTGTGTGTGCAGGTGTGAGTGCGTGCGCATGCGGGTGTGTGTGTGTGTGAGAGAGATGTGTGTGTTTTATGTTGGACTGTGTATGGATAAATGCATGAATAACAGGAGGATACAAAATGAGTGTAATAATGAATCTGAATCCTGTTAGATAAATGTTAACCGTCATCCTGGTATTTAAACTATTTCAACTGGAGAGAAGCTCTTCTACACAGAAGGCATCATGTTGCTGTCAAAACCCAGCACTTGTTGTTGTTTGTCTTCTGTTGTGGAGGTGTTATTATGTATGGTAAATAAAAACAGAGAGAGAGACTACTGTACACCTGCTTGCTGATTCAAGGCCTCCAAGAGCTCCAGGTTTGCATTCTTCTGGTTTCTTCTTCTTCCTTCTGGAAGGCTTGTATCACCCAGACAGTGATATTTCATCCGGACTGTTTGTTGTGGTCAGTATGTATGAAGCTGAGTCTGTTCTAGGAAGGCCTATGCATGTGTGAAGGATGTCACGCTGCTTGCTTAGCGACTACCGTTTCCTCCTGATTCGACCCAGGACCCAGGACCTCTGCTTTGCCTGCACACATTACCGCCCTCCTGATTCGACCCAGGACCCAGGACCTCTGCTTTGCCTGCACACATTACCGCCCTCCTGAATCGACCCAGGACCCAGGACCTCTGCTTTGCCTGCACACATTACCGCCCTCCTGAATCGACCCAGGACCCAGGACCTCTGCTTTGCCTGCACACATTACCGCCCTCCTGAATCGACCCAGGACCCAGGACCTCTGCTTTGCCTGCACACATTACCGCCCTCCTGAATCGGCCCAGGACCCAGGACCTCTGCTTTGCCTGCACACATTACCGCCCTCCTGATTCGACCCAGGACCCAGGGCCTCTGCTTTGCCTGCACACATTACCGCCCTCCTGAATCGACCCAGGACCCAGGACCTCTGCTTTGCCTGCACACATTACCGCCCTCCTGAATCGACCCAGGACCCAGGGCCTCTGCTTTGCTTGCACACATTACCGCCCTCCTGATTCGACCCAGGACCCAGGACCTCTGCTTTGCCTGCACACATTACCGCCCTCCTGAATCGGCCCAGGACCCAGGACCTCTGCTTTGCCTGCACACATTACCGCCCTCCTGAAGCGTCTTACCAGTCGTGAAAAGCTGGCTATTTGATGGCGAAAGTTCAGGCTGAAGAGTAAGTTTCACACATCCCCATGCTGCACATGCAGGGAAATCCACAAAGTGGCCATTTTGCATTTTGTGGGTGGGGGTGGGTTTTTGGCAATACCTACTACTATTAGTCATGTCCAAACCCAAAGCTTTTTAAAGTATGGTGGCCACCTGAAACATTTAGTCTTTTCACCTAATAAAGTGAAAACAGGTTTGAAGCTACACAGCCCCAACCTAAATCAGTGGCCGGGCCTGGGGCTGCTTAGCAACGACAGCCTGAGACTGAGGAGATGATAAATGACTTTAGGATGGATCATATTCATTAAGCTCTAAGTGAGTCACATTTAACCTGCCTTACAGGAATCAATTATCCTGCTATCAGCAGGCCAGGAGCCTGGAGGGAGACAGGGGAGGCTGGGGAGGAGACAGGGGGAGGCTGAGAGGGAGACAGAGGAAGGCTGGGAGGGAGACGGGGAGGGGGAGGCTGGGAGAGACGCAGGTGGGGATTACGCCCCACCCTCCTCCATCAGGGAACCAGGGAACAAGGGAAGGAGGGCTTTTCAATTAGGAGGTAAATAACTGGAGAGGAGCAATCCATCCCCCAGGGCCTTCTCTCTCTCTCTCTCTGACTCACTCACTCACTCACTCACTCACTCACTCACTCTCTTGTTCTCACTCTCTTGTTCTGTCTCTGCTATTCGTTTGGCTGAAGGCAGTGTCAGTGGAGCAGTCCCAGGCCATCTGGTGCTAGCACCTTGTTTACTCGATCCCAGCTCAATATTTACCCAGGCTCCCAGCATCCCCCTGGGGCCAGTCACGGTGGTGGCACTGTGCCAGGGCATGGGGGTGGGGGTGATTGGAGGAGGAGTCTGGCAGGAGGGGGAAGGGAGGACGTTGGGGGAGTCGTTCATTTTAAAGGTGCATTTCATCAGGCTAATTAATTTACAAGCACCTGTTTAATCACTGGAGGCAGTGTGTCTGTGTGTGTGTGTGTGTGTGTGTGTGTGTGTGTGTGTGTGTTTACCCCCTTTCCTGCCACACACACTCACACACAAGCACAACCACACTCTGGGGGGGGATTTGAACACTGTCACTGGCCCTGGTAGTAGGGAATGACAGTGTTTCATCCTCTTCCTTCTCCTCCACTCTCTCTCCATTCCTCAACCCTCTCTCCCCCTCGTTCCCCACCTCTCTCCCTCTCTTCCTCACCTCTCTTCTCTTCTCCTCCACTCTCTCTCCATTCCTCAACCCTCTCTCCCCCTCGTTCCACACCTCTCTCCCTCTCTTCCCCTCTCTCCCCACCTATTTCCTCTCTCCCCACCTCTCCTCTCTTCCCCTCATATCTCTCTCTCTTCACCTCTAACATTCTTCAATCCCTCATGTAGTTTCCACAGTGGGGGGGATTTGCCATAGCAGCTTTCTAGCCAGCGCACTCTGTAATTTTCCATTTGGCTGATGCTCTGTTGGCCAGCTCTGCTCCTCTGATTAATGCACACACACACACACACACACACACACACACACACACACACACACACACACACACACACACACACACACACACACACACACACACACACACACACACACACACACACACACACACACACACACACACTCAGTGCCAGCCAGAGTGGAGGCCAACGCTATCAGACTGAGCGGTGTGTGTGTGCTTGTTTATGGGTCTGTAAGGAAGGGTCTTACCAGAGATGCTGAGAGTGGATCTCGGTGTAAAGTGTGTGTGTGTGTGTGTGTGTGTGTGTGTGTGTGTGTGTGTGTGTGTGTGTGTGTGTGTGTGTGTGTGTGTGTGTGTGTGTGTGTGTGTGTGTGTGTGTGTGTGTGTGTGTATTCACTGTGACATTTAGAGCCATGAAACTGAGCACATCACAGCTATCAAAACAAACAATATCAAAGCCAGCAGGACATCCTTACATCACCTGGCCTTGTGGAAGCTGGAGAGGATTAGGTAGGAAGTAACTGGCTAGCAGGCACTTAAGACAGTTGTTACACAATTCCACTAGAATGACTGGTCAACTAAAGCAAAATAACAGTTTTCTTTGGTATCTTATGACAGGGCTTATACAGGTTAGTTACATCTATGTAGTTATATAGCCACTGTACCACAAGGTCCATGAAGCACGACAATAAATGGTTGCATTGCATAAACCTTGAATGGCTATTACTCCAAAGCTACTAAAAATGTACTTGCAGGCTAAACGTATTGCCAGCCAAGCTAAATGTAACCGTGGTAGTCTACAATGCTACTCTTCAGATCTCCAGTAATAACACTAGGTGTGTGTCTCAAATGGCACCCTAGTCCCTATATAGTGCACTACTTTTGACCAGAGCCGTATGGGCACTATAAAGGGAATAGGGTGCCATTTGGGAGGTACATTAGAAGACCGGCACGGTGATGTACCTTTGGCTCCCTCTCCGTTGCTCTCTGTGATCTCCTGCTGGCGTTGGGAATGAAAGGTGATGAAGAGGCCTTTAAACTCTCTGGGATATTCGGGACGCTAGCGTCCCACCTCAACAACAGCCAGTGAAATTGCAGGGTGCCAAATTCAAAACAACAGAAATCCCATAATTAAAATTCCTCAAACATACAAGTATTTTACACCATTTTAAAGATAAACTTGTTGTAAATCCAGCCACAGTGTCCGATTTCAAAAAGGCTTTACGACGAAAGCACACCAAACGATTATGTTAGGTCAGCACCTAGTCACAGAAAAACACAGTCATTTTTCCAGCCAAAGAGAGGAGTCACAAAAAGCAGAAATAGAGATAAAATTAATCACTAACCTTTGATGATCTTCACCAGATGACACTCATAGGACTTCATGTTACACAATACATGTATGTTTTGTTCGATAAAGTCCATCATTTATGTCCAAATACCTCCTTATTGTTCGCGCATTTAGTACACATGCGTTCAAATTTATATCCAAAAATCTTAGTTTACATTGGCGCGTTATGTTCAGTAATGTTTGCCTCCAAAACATCCGGACATCCGGAGAGCCACATCAATTTACAGAAATACTCATAATAAACATTGCTAAAAGATACAATTGTTATGCATGGAATTATAGATAAACTTCTCCTTAATTTTCAGATTTTCGGGAAAAAGCACACCATGCAATAATCTGAGTACGGCGCTCAGACACAAAAACAAGCCATACAGATACCCGCCATGTTGTGGAGTCAACAGAAGTCAGAAATAGCATTATAAATATTCACTTACCTTTGATGATCTTCATCAGAATGCACTCCCAGGAATCCCAGGTCTACAATAAATGTTTGTTTTGTTCGATAAAGTCCATCATTTATGTCCAAATACCTCCTTTTTGTTCGCGCATTTAGTACACAAATCCAAACTCAGAAGGCGCGGGCAAGTCCAGGCGAAAGATCAGACGAAAAGTCATATTACAGTTCGTAGAAACATATCAAACGAAGTATAGAATCAATCTTTAGGGTGTTTTTATCATAAATCTTCAATAATGTTTCAACCGGAAAATTCCTTTGTCTGTAGAAATGCAATGGAACGCAGCTAACGCTCACGGAAGTGCGCGAGACTGAGCTCGTGGCACTCTGCCAGACCCCTGACTCAAACAGCTCTCATTCCTCCCTCCTTCATAGTAGAAGCATCAAACAAGGTTCTAAAGACTGTTGACATCTAGTGGAAGCCTTAGGAAGTGCAATATGACTTGAAAAACTATAAACCTCAGATTTCCCACTTCCTGGTTGGATTTTTTTCTCTGGTTTTTGCCTGCCATATGAGTTCTGTTATACTCACAGACATACAAACAGTTTTAGAAACTTCAGAGTGTTTTCTATCCAAATCTACTAATTATATGCATATTCTAGCTTTTAGGACTGAGTAGCAGGCAGTTTACTCTGGGCACCTTTTTATCCAAGCTACTCAATACTGCCCCGCAGTCCCAAAGAAGTTAAGTAGCCATCTATCTGTGGCCCTGCAAGCCCTTCATCTTCAAACACTGATACCTACACAGACTAATGCAGCCTGGGCTAACATGCTTTTCTAAGCCTCGTGTTGTTCTCCCTTCTTTCTCCTCGCCGCTCTCTCTGTTGTGGCTTTCCTATTGGCTAAATGCCTGCGGGGAGCAATCTCTCTCAGGGCAACACCTCTTTGAGGAATAGCCTTTATTTGACTGAGGATGACACAGACAGACTGCCCTGCAAAGAAAGCAGGGGTTGCTGTGTGTGTGTGTGTGTGCCTGTGTGTGCCTGCTTGCTTACGTTGCTGAACTCTGTGTAGAATATCAATGGGTGTGAAGGCGACTGGCCTGCAGCCGTGTCTTGTGTGCCATGCTCTGCCCAGCTTCCTCGGCAGCTGCAGATCACTGTTTGTTCAGAACCGACTGGAGCTCTCTCCATCTCTCTGTTTGTTCAGAGCCGACTGGAGCTCTCTCCATCTCTCTGTTTGTTTACTTCTTCTACTGTATGAACACCTGGAGAGAGAGACAGAGAGAGAGAGCGGGTTTTCCTCTTCTACTGTATCAGCTGTGAAAAGAAAAGAGGGAGTGGTATACAGTGCATTCGGAAAGTATTCAAACCCCTTGACTTTTTCCACATTTTGTTACGTTACAGCCTTATTCTAAAATGGATTAAATTGCTTTTTCCCTCATCAATCTACACACAATACCCCATAAGGACAAAGCAAAAACAGATTTTTAGATATCACATTTACATAAGTATTCAGACCCTTGACACAGTACTTTGTTGAAGCACCTTTGGCAGCGATTATAGCCTTGAGACTTCTTGGGTAAGATGCTACAAGCTCGGCACACCTGTATTTGGAGAGTTTCTCCCATTCTTCTCTGCAGATCCTCTCAAGCTCTGTCAGGTTGGATGGGGAGTGTCGCTGCACAGCTATTTTCAGGTCTCTTCAGAGATGTTCGATCGGGTTCAAGTCCAGGCTTTGGCTGGGCAACTTAAGGACATTCAGAGACTTGTCTCGAAGCCACTCCTGTGTTGTTTTGGGTGTGTACTTAGGGTCTTTGTCCTGTTCGAAGGTGAACCTTCGCCCCAGTCTGAGGTCTTGAGCGCTCTGGAGCAGGTTTTCATCAAGGATCTCTCTGTACTTTGCTCCGTTCATCTTTCCCTCGATCCTGACTAGTCTTCCAGTCCCTGCCGCTGAACAACATCCCCACAGCATGATGCTGCCACCACCATGCTTCACTGTAGGGAGGTGCCAGGTTTCCTCTAGACGTGACGCATGGCATTCAGGCCAAAGAGTTCAATCTTGGTTTCATCAGATCAGAGAATCTTGTTTCTCATGGTCTGAGAGTCCTTTAGGTGCCAAGCGGGCTGTCATGTGCCTTTTACTGAGGAGTGGCTTCGTCTGGCCACTCTACCATAATGGCATGATTGTTGGAGTGCTGCAGAGATGGTTGTCCTTCTGGAAGGCTCTCACATCTCCACAGAGGAACTCTGGAGCTCTGTCAGAGTGAGCATCGGGTTCTTGGTCACCTCCCTGACCAAGGCCCTTCTTCCCGATTGTTTAGTTTGGCCGGGCAGCCAGCTCTAGGAAGAGTCTTGGTGCTTCCAAACTTCTTCCATTTAAGAATGATGGAAGCCACTGTGTTCTTGGGGACCTTCAATGCTGCAGAAATTTGTTGGTACCCTTCCCCAGATCTGTGCCTTGACACAATCCTGTCTCGGAGCTCTACAGACAATTCCTTCGACCTCATGGCTTGGTTTTTGCTCTGACATGCACTATCAACTGTGGGACCTTATATAGACAGGTGCGTGCCTTTCCAAATCATGTCCAATCAATTGAATTTACCACAGGTGGACTCCAATCAAGTTGTAGAAACATCTCAAGATTGATCAATGGAAACAGGATGCACCTGTGCTATTTTCAAGTCTCAAAGCATACTTATGAATGCTTTGAATACTTATGTAAATAAGGCATTTAAAAAGAAAATTGTTTATACATTTGCAAACATTTCTAAAAACCTGTTTTTGCTTTGTCATTATTATTATGTATTATTTGTTATTAAACCTTTATTTAACTAGGCAAGTCAGTTAATAAGAACAAATTCTTGTTTACAATGACGGCCTACCCCGGCCAAACACTCCCCTAACCCTGACGACGCTGGGCCAATTGTGTGCCACCCTATGGGACTCCTGATCACGGGCAGTTGTGATACAGGCTGGGATCAAACCAGGGTCTGTCGTGACGCCTCTAGCACTGAGATGCAGTGCCTTAGACCGCTGCGCCACTCGAGAGCCAGTCATTATGGAGTATTGTGTGTAAATTGATTAGGGGGGGGGGGAACGATTTAAACATTTTAGAAAAAGGCTGTAACGTAACAAAATGTGGAAAAAGTCAAAGGGTCTAAATACATTTCCCGAATGCACTGTATGTGTTTAAGGAGAGAGAGATGAAGAGAGAGGAGAGATGGGGTGGGAGAGACAGAGACGGAGAGAGAGAGGAGAGATGGGGTGGGAGAGACAGAGACGGAGAGAGAGAGGAGAGATGGGGTGGGAGAGAGAGAGTATGTGAAATTGTTTCTCCATCTCTCTCTGTCAATATCAACTCACAGTTTAGCAACATGATCACAGACAGTCTACATCCCCATGAACTCTGCCTCTCGTCATATCTCCCCCAGATCCCTCTCTCATATCTGTGCCAGGGAATATTGCCAGACAGGGGCTTGTGGTGTGGGACATCTGTTGGTGACGGACAGGAGGTCCGCTGTGAAGTCACCCCTGACAGCAACAGCTGTCTTAGACTAGATTTAATCCCAGACGTGTCAGAACCTGTCTGGGACGTAATTCAGACATCAGTGACACATAGGAATTATCACAGATGGATTTTTCAGACTACCCCTGATCCTCTGCTCATGTGATTGAGGTTGAAATCTGCTGTTTACTGATGGCCTATGCAGTGGCGAATTTAGGTATAGGCTACATGGGCAGTCGCCCAGGGCGGCATCTTGCCGGGGATGGCCCCGGGGCACCCGCACCAAAACATTTGGAATGGTGACATTTGCGTGATCGGTTTTCTATCGCTCATTTGCACGTCACGTCCATGATATCATGTCACCGTGTGGGACTGTGGGTCAATTAACCTTGTCGGAGTGGGAGCCCTCATTCTAGTTTGTGAGCGTGGCAGGCTACTGCCTGGGAAGGTCTCCCACTCAGAAGTACGAGATGGGGAGGGGGCGGGGGTAGGTTGACCTCATGTCTCCCCACTGGAAGCCCGAGGTAGTGGAAGCGGGGGTAGGTTGACCTCATGTCTCCTCACTGGAAGCCCGAGGTAGTGGGAGCGGGGGTAGGTTGACCTCATCTCTCCCCACTGGAAGCCCGAGGTAGTGGGAGCGGGGGTAGGTTGACCTCATCTCTCCCCACTGGAAGCCCGAGGTAGTGGGAGCGGGGGTAGGTTGACCTCATCTCTCCCCACTGGAAACCCGAGGTAGTGGGAGCGGAGGTAGGTTGACCTCAGGTCTCCCCACTGGAAACCCGCGGTAGTGGGAGCGGGGGTAGGTTGACCTCATCTCTCCCCACTGGAAACCCGAGGTAGTGGGAGCGGGGGTAGGTTGACCTCATCTCTCACCACTGGAAACCCGAGGTAGTGGGAGCGGGGGTAGGTTGACCTCATCTCTCCCCACTGGAAACCCGAGGTAGTGGGAGTGGGGGTAGGTTGACCTCATCTCTCCCCACTGGAAACCCGAGGTAGTGGGAGCGGGGGAATCTATCAAATAGCGCATCTCTAACTTTGATTTTACTAAATGCATTAGTACTGTACAATCACACTACGAAATGCTACCAAATAAACCACAATTCATTCATAATACTGTGAATATATAGTTTTACAGACATATTGCTGCATTTTTTTCTGTTTTGTGCAAAATCGTTAAGAATAATATAAAACCAGTCTGCACACCACCAAGGTGAATTGGTTTAGTCTTGACTCTTGGTTGACAGTGTTGGGCTCAGAGTCTAACAGCTCAGAGTCTAACAGCTCAGAGTCTAACAGCTCAGAGTTTAACAGCTCAGAGTTTAACAGCTCAGAGTTTAACAGCTCAGAGTCTAACAGCTCAGAGTCTAACAGCTCAGAGTTTAACAGCTCAGAGTCTAACAGCTCAGAGTCTAACAGCTCAGAGTCTAACAGCTCAGAGTCTAACAGCTCAGAGTCTAACAGCTCAGAGTCTAACAGCTCAGAGTCTAACATCTCAGTCTAACAGCTCAGAGTTTAACAGCTCAGAGTCTAACAGCTCAGAGTCTAACAGCTCAGAGTCTAACAGCTCAGAGTCTAACAGCTCAAAGTTTAACAGCTCAAAGTTTAACAGCTCAGAGTCTAACAGCTCAGTCTAACAGCTCAGAGTTTAACAGCTCAGAGTTTAACAGCTCAGAGTTTAACAGCTCAGAGTTTAACAGAGCCTAACAGCTCAGAGTTTAACAGCTCAGAGTCTAACAGCCCAGAGTCTAACAGCCCAGAGTCTAACAGCTCAGGCTAACATCTCAGAGTCTAACAGCTCAGAGTTTAACATCTCAGAGTCTAACAGCTCAGAGTCTAACAGCTCAGAGTCTAACAGCTCAGAGTCTAACAGCTCAAAGCCTAACAGAGCCTAACAGCTCAGAGTCTAACAGCTCAGAGTCTAACAGCTCAGAGTCTAACAGCTCAGAGTCTAACAGCTCAGAGTCTAACAGCTCAGAGTCTAACAGCTCAGAGTCTAACAGCTCAGAGTTTAACAGCTCAGAGTCTAACAGCTCAGAGTCTAACAGCTCAGAGCCTAACAGCTCAGAATCTAACAGCTCAGAGTCTAACAGCTCAAAGCCTAACAGAGCCTAACCGAGTCTAACAGCTCCCTCCATACTGCCTGGGTATATTTATCCCTCCAGTGGCTCTTGCCAAGGGATTTTGGATCACTCCGGAGCGAGCATATAACTAAAGCCCTGAAAATCCCCCAGAATGTTCTAGTCACCCCAATTACAAATCTCCTCACCATTGTAGTCATCAAAGGCCTAAGATGTTGAAATGTTTGGGTTTTAAGTTGGGAAGAAGAGATGATCTCCATGCAAACAGTGATATGTCACATACAGATTTATCGGGAAATACATCCATGCATGCATATTATGTGTGTGTGTGTGTGTGTGTGTGTGTGTGTGTGTGTGTGTGTGTGTGTGTGTGTGTGTGTGTGTGTGTGTGTGTGTGTGTGTGTGTGTGTGTGTGTGTGTGTGTGTGTGTGTGTGTTTATATTATTCTGCATCCATTTGCAATATTTTCATAGCAACACTTCTGAAACTGAATACAGAAAAATATTAACAAAATATTTTTTCATAACTTAAGGGGACTTGAACAAGTGTATAATGTTTTTCTGGCAGATTGACAGAAGTGCAATATTAGCTGAGCTGTACTCTGTGGGGGGTCTGCATTAGGAGAGAGCTGTACTCTGTAACCTCTCTGGTCCACAGGACTCCTCACCAAACCTTTTAGCTTAAATGTTGTTTTCGAGAAATGTCACTCATCGCAGGGTCTCTGTACATTCTATAGAACCAGAACACTGTCACCCAGCATTATCATGTGCATTCCAGGTGTTTTTAAAACACCATTGAAAAGCACTTCATACCTGTAGTGCTTACATTCATTTTACATATACAGATGTAGGATTTTAATTTGACCAGTTTCTCACAGCAGGAAAATACATTATAATTAACAGATGTTTTTGTAGGGGTTAATAAAACATTTTGTGGGCAAATCAAGTCTGAAATGTTAAATTGGAAAATACAAACTTTTTCAACCAAGTTGTGCATTTCCTGCTGTGCTATTGACTAGTAAAGAGTTAGCTAAGTAGGCTATATTCTCTCTCTGGTCAAAAACATTTATCCATGTAATGTAGGGTTAGGATACTTTTCTTAGTGACATGGGAGAGTAAATGTGACACTTTTACCAGTGCCCTTTTTTATAAAACATGGCATAAATAAATACATTAATTGGGCATGTCAACTTTGATGGCAGAAAAAAATCCCCCCCACCCTAATTTTTCTAAAAGCTGTTTGTCACCCGTCCTCTGTCTGAATGGCCCTGCTAACTGTTCTTTAATCGACTGGTGTCCACGTGAACTGCTGTTGTGGGGTGAGGTCTCGTGGGAGAAAGAGAGAGGGAAGTGGGGGGTATGAGGGGCGGACACTGCTCCCAGGGGAGTTCCCCATAAAGCTAACTTGGGTGGCCATTTTGGGAGGGGGACGGGGGGGTTGTGGGGGACGGAGGGCAGTTGGAATTCTGTGAATCTCCCGTCGGCAGGCAAGTCCATGAATACCAGTGCCACTACATTGTTGCGACTTGTATTGACTTAAAGAGAGCCAAACAATTCCCTTTTCAGAGTACACCTCATTGTCCTCCCACAGTGCTGGCTATGAATATTATCAATCCTTTAAATATTACCCTCTTTGTATCCGACGGCAATGGAGAGGTAGATGGCCATAAGAAAGTATAAATTAAATCTCTGTGGGCCTTTGTGAAGCAATAGAGAGAGGGGTGAGAGCAGGACTGGGCGGCTATTGAATGGGAGTGAATGATAGGGGCGTTTTGGGAAAATTACCCATCAGGCAACACAGTATCATCAACACAATTCCACTGGGGCCGGGTTGCCAGGTTTGGAAGATTGACACCATGTGGCAGCGGCGGCGAACAGGGGCCGAGCGACTACGTCTCCTCTCACACGCAGGCAGCAGGCAGCTTGGGAAAATGAAGATGTTCATTAAAACAGGAAGGATTAGTCTTGGCTTAAATCATTATTATGGTAATACACAGGCTGGGAGGACAGATAAATGGAGACTCACCTTATCAAAACAAACAGCTTTAAGTGCAGGTCCTTCTGTGGGAAGGAAGGAACCTCCAGACTGCAGCCTTGTTGTTTTCTAGTCTTCTCCTCCCCAACACAACACGGCTGGCTCAGGGAGGAAGGGAGAACGATGGATGTTGTTTTCTAGTCTTCTCCTCCCCAACACAACACGGCTGGCTCAGGGAGGAAGGGAGAACGATGGATGTTGTTTTCATAATAATGTCTTTTCTTTCTATCTAGAATGTCTTTTTCTCTCCTCTCTGTCTGTTTTAAACCAGGGGGTTGTATTCTAGGGAAGCTCCTCTTCATCTCAATGGGATTTTCTTGTTACGTAAAGGTTAAATGAAATAAAACGGTAATTGCGTAACAATTATTTACTTTTTGGTTTCTTGGCGATCACTATGTGGTACAAGGTAGTTACCAAACATATTGAATTTATTGCAAGATATACCAGGTTAACTCCAGCTGAAATAAGATTTACAAAATAAATCCTTCCAGATAAAATGTATTTAATCTGTGTTTAGTTATCCCTCGCTAAATCCAGGCATCTAAAGTTTGTAATTTCCACTTTAAAATGTCAGACTTGATTTGCCCTTATGAAAAATGTATCAACCCCTAAAAGAAAAATGGCCATTAGTTATAATCCACATAATATTTTACATTTCCTGTTGCTGCAGGATTATTTTCCCGCTGTAGCAAAGTGGCTCAAATTAAGATCCTACATCCGTAGTTATTCTGGAGTGGTCACTCAATTCAGTTGTCACTCCGATTCACTTAGGGAAGATTATCAAGAGGATGGAAGAAGTGTACTGGAGCAGAGTGAAAACCATGTGTCTGAACATTGTGTAGGTGTTGTATCCATCCAAGGCCTCTGGCATAAAGACGCCCCCCCTCTCACATCAGCCTCCATAAAGCCTGCTGTTAGCAGAGGAGAGCGTGTGCACTCAGCTTTTGTGTTCCCTGACGTTTTCTGTTCTTTCCCCGGCGAGGTAGATGCATGGACTGTTGGGCTACTGCTGCAATGTTGTCTCCTACCTTAGAGTCTTAGACCGTGTCTTAGACACACACACACAAACACACACATTTTGTGGGCCCGGGCAGTGACAGAGAGATAACTTCCAACTTTGTTTTGACAATTTTGATTAAGCAGCGGAAAGGAACACCTGTACAGCAGTGGGAACAATACGCCGGGCCTTTAGAGAGATTGATTTTCTACATTAAAAAGGGCCCTTTGTCTAAAACCCAGGGCTGCTTTGTTATGCTAAAGAGAGATGGAAGATTCCCAATTCAATTTCACCTGAGCGCTGGTCAGCTATACGCTCCTCTTTTGTCCCGTCCCTCGAGCACGGTTCCTGTCTTTTAAACCGCAATTTAGCTGCCGAGGTGGACAGAGGGGAAATTGACAGGCGGAAGAGGGGTACTATCCCGCTCTCTCTCTTTCTCTCTCTGTCTGTCTGTCTCTCTCCCATCATGATGGAAACATTATGGCCGCCATCCAGCCTAAGTAGAGAGAGAGAGAGACGTGACATAGTCAGATCCAACACCCCCACCCCCAACAGCCAGATTACTGAACTAATAACATTTACTACAGGGGGAAAACAAATTCTGTTAACTCTGTGATGAGTGAACCCCTTTTCAGGTGTGACAGTGTCACCCAGCCATAGAGTCCTGATGTTCCTCATAGCCTCAGCCTCAGCCTCACAATGGCAATTAAATAGCAATCTCACAGAGTGGGCATATCTGACTGGACTTTCCAATCAAAAAGCGCAGCTCTACGTCTACCTGACAGTCTACGTTAATGAGGTTTGAGAGTGAAGATAAAAAAAAGAAATCTTCTGGGTATTAACTTTTTCAAGCTGCTTTGCTGTGAATGCTGGGTTACGTTGGGTATTGTTTGTTGGCTGTGGTGGCAGTGCATGCTGGTGATGCTATTGAGCATGGCAGATCATGTATGGATTGACCTTAGACTGGACACGCTTAACCTACAAGACGCACGCTCACACACACACACACACACACACACACACATATGATTCAACATATCCCAGCTTCTTGCTAGACCATCATTGTAAGTAAGAATTTGTTCTTAATTAACTTGCCTGGTTAAATAAAGATATACACTACATGACAAAAAGTATGTGGACTTTCTGCTCGTCGAACATCTCATTCCAAAATCATGGGCATTAATATGGAGTTGGTCCCCCCTTTGCTGCTATAACAGCCTCCACTCTTCTGGGAAGGCTTTCCGCTAGATGATGGAACATTGCAGCAGGGACTTGATTCCATTCAGCCACAAGAGCATTTAGGTCAGGCACTGATGTTGGGCTATTAGGCCTGGCTCGCAGTCGGCGAGTCTGTATGTTGGCAGCAGCCTCTCTATGTTAGTGATGGCTGTTTAACAGTCTGATGGCCTTGAGATAGAAGCTGTTTTTCAGTCTCTCGGTTCCAGCTTTGATGCACCTGTACTGACCTCGCCTTCTGGATGATAGCGGGGTGAACAGCCAGTGGCTCGTTGTGGCTCGTTAAGCAGACAGCACCACCCTCTGGAGAGCCTTGCGATTGAGGGCGGTGCAATTGCCGTACCAGGCGGTGATACAGCCTGACAGGATGCTCTCGATTGTGCATCTGTAAAAGTTTGTGAGTGTTTTATATGACAAGCCAAATTTCAGTTTGTCCACGATGTGTCGTTGTTGGTAATCAGGCCTACCACTGTAGTGTCGCTTGCAAACTTGATGATTGAGTTGGAAGCGTGCATGGCCACGCAGTCGTGGGTGAACAGGGAGTACAGGAGAGGGCTCAGAACGCACCCTTGTGGGGCCCCAGTGTTGAGGATCAGCGGTGGTGGAGATGTTGTTTCCTACCTTCACCACCTTGGGGCGGCCCGTCAGAAAGTCCAGGACCCAGTTGCACAGGGCGGGGTCGAGACCCATGGTCTCGAGCTTAATGACGAGTTTGGAGAGTTGAGCTGTAGTCAATGAACAGCATTCTTACATAGGTATTCCTGTTAACACAACGTGCCATTGGAACACAGGAGTGATGGTTGCTGGTAATGGGCCTCTGTACGCCTATGTAGATATTCCATTCAAAATCAGCCGTTTCCAGCTACAATAGTCATTACAACATTAACAATGTCTACACTGTATTTCTGATCTATTTTATGTTATTTTAATGGACAAAAATTTGCTTTTCTTTCAAAAACAAGGACAAGGTCTAAGGGACCCCAAACTTTTGAACGGTAGTGTAGGGACCATGCAGATACCCTACTGCCTTTTCCTTATACAAAATGAAGACTATGTAGAGTGAGAGAGAATCTCAAGGACCTTAGCCAGTCTTTCTAGCTATCACTTCAAAACAGAGCCGTGTGGTTGTAATGCACGTAGTTTCTCCCCATCATTTTCACTGTTTCTCTCTCTCTCTCTTTCTCTCTCATCAGCATGATCCCTCACTCTCTCTGTCAGCCAAGTATTAGTATTCTGCTTGTCTCTGCGCCCAGAGAGAATTAAGGAACAGCAAGAGGAGAATTTGAACGGCTTCCATAAAGTCTTCAAACTCTTTCAGAATCAGGAGAGAAAAGAGAGGAGGAATTAAAAGGAGGGAGGCGGAGGATGAAAAAGAAATAGTCATATCATCAGAAATGTTTATAAAAGTGTTGGAGGAGAGGTTTCTGTGATTATGGTTTTAAGGGGGGGGGGTGGATTTGATCATCCTAATCGTTGCCTAGGGTGACAGCGTTGTTGGATTCACATTAAGGGAAGACTGGGAACCGGACCAGGGAAAGCTTGCTCCGGAGTGGAGAGGAGACAGACAGACAGACAGACAGACAGACAGACAGACAGACAGACAGACAGACAGACAGACAGACAGACAGACAGACAGACAGACAGACAGACAGACAGACAGACAGACAGACAGACAGACAGACAGACAGACAGACAGACAGACAGACAGACAGACAGACAGACAGACAGACAGACAGACAGACAGACAGACAGACAGACAGACAGACAGACAGACAGAAAATCAGAGTCATTGTTGGAAAATAGACAGTGGCCTCCCAACTCCTTAGCCTCCCAGCGATTAATTAGGGAGGAGCAGAGAGGATGAGTATAGAGAAGGAATGGGAAGGAGAAGAACAGAGGAGAATTGGGGAGTGGAAGAAGAGTTGAGAGCAGGGTTGGGGTTAATTCCACAAATGTAATTCTCATTCATTTCTATTTCCCTGTAAATTCCATTTAATTCAATTCAAATTTCAGGTCAGTCTTTGAATCCAGGGATAATTCAATTCCTCTAAATTCCAATGTTAGGTAAATTCCAAGAATTTAATTCCCAATTCAATTGTATCCCCAATAATTCCAATAATTAAATTAAAATTTAATTCCCTCAGGCTTTCAGGCTGATCATGCCAATGTTCAAACAGCCTACAGATGTAGGATCTTAATTTGATCAGTCTTTTGTTGCTGAGGATTTTCCTGCATAGCAGGAAATGCAAACTTGTGGTGTATTCTAGGTTTAAAAAGGCTTCTAAAGTTTGTAATTTCCACTTTAAAATGTTAGACTTGATTTTCAATAATGGAAAATGCATCAACCCAAAAAATTTCCATTAATTATAATCCACATAATCATTCACATTTCCAGTTGCTGCAGGATTATTTTCCTGCTGTAGCAAACTGTCAAATGAAGATCCTACATCTGTAGTTATACTGGAAATGTAAAAAGTTCAAAAGATTTAAAACAAATCCTGCAGTACATTTTATACTAACTGCATTCATTCCAAATGGACAAATATTGAATTCCAATTCAATTAGATTTTTTTTACAATTACAATTAATGTCCAATTCAAACAGTCAAAACAGTCTAATTGCAATACCATAACTTGAAAACTTTAAAAATTCAAATTTAATTCAGGGTAAATTCTCCACTTCATGAGTGAATAATTTTTAAAATTTCAAATAAAATTGCAATTGACCTGAACCCTGGTTGAGATACAAATCAGTGCACACATATAGGTGCTGCAAACGTACATTTGCATAATGTCCATAAAAACATTAAGAATATCCATATTGATATCCCCATAAGTGTTAAAAAAATGTAATAAATGACATCATTATTTAGATGCTACAAGTCAGTGAGTCATTGGGATCCTGTATGTCCATGGCTACAGCCCAGAGGGAGTGGTACCAGAGTAGCCTGGCTACAGAACTGTTCTTTTCAAACGTTGGTGACAATGGTGACAAAAGCCTGGCCCTGGGTGACACTAGGGAAACCCCATTCACTCTTTGGTAGCTCTGTGTTTGTGTGTGGCTTCGATATCACACATGTTTAACTGTGTTGGTACCTGTTATGGACAAAATAGCAGATGACTTTATACAGTAGTAGGCCTAAATACTGCCCCAGCCTTATGAACAAATTGAGTGCTATTTTCCTGCAATTAATAGAACGGAACAAATCCAATAACTGGTCCAGGTAATTTAAAGGTTGTGGAACTGACATTCTGCTGGGGGAAGAAACAA
Source organism: Salvelinus namaycush (assembly GCF_016432855.1). Classification (NCBI taxonomy): domain Eukaryota; kingdom Metazoa; phylum Chordata; class Actinopteri; order Salmoniformes; family Salmonidae; genus Salvelinus; species Salvelinus namaycush. Next base: position 51,719,483 of record NC_052313.1, read on the forward strand.
CAACAACTACTCATTATTCTCCATACAAGGGTTAGCGTTCACGGTATTTCTCCAACGGAGCTTTTCTCAGTTTCAATTTAGCAACAAATTGACTGACAAATCCAGCAACAATGTGGATGGCGAACCCTGGAATCCCTCTCTGGATTTGTCGGTCCCCAACATGATCTGGGTGCTGTTTACCTCAGAGATGGGCCGCTATATCCCTCTACAGTTACAGTATCTAATCTGGATAGAAACAAAACTAGCGCTAACGATAACTAGCACAGCGCTAATACTAGCCCGGTTCTTCTGCATGTGACAGGCCCACTAATAGGATTTAATAGGGTCCATTTGCATGTCAGGGTTTTTGATTTTCTGAAGGAAAGAATGAAAGAAAAAGAAAGGAGGGAGGAAGGAGGGAGGGGAAAAGGGGAGGAGGGGGAATTAAACGCTAAATGCACACTGCAGGACCAATTGGTTTCAAGAAGACAGTTTTCTGACAATCGTTGAAGCCCAATTATATTGGACTGGCTGTGTCTTTACTGAGTGGTATGCTACACCGAGCCTCCATTTTGAACAACAAACGTCTCTCATGCCAACCTTGTCAACTCTCGTATCCCACACATCTGTCTCCTCCAGAGAAGTGGGGCTTCTTTCTTTTGTGCTCCAGCTCTCGTTCGGTACGAAAGTTCTGAAATCCATACTCATGTACTGTCTCACTTTGACAGTAACAGGTAGGCTATTAATCAGATGAAAGCACGGCTCGGCAGCGCAGTAAAGATACTGCCACTTTAATGTGCCTTATTCTAATAACTACTCTGGGACACATACCTGAATCAATCATCTCTACTTTGAGAGTCTACTGAGGCTCCTGAGCTTTTCAATGGTTTTCTACTGTCTGTATTAACTGTTCAAACAGTGTAGGGCGTCTGTGTGTGTTTGTAGAGCGAGGATGACGTGACAGTCAGTCAGTGTAGGTGGATCTCATATTACTGTGTACCGTGAGAGGAACAAGTCTATGTCTCTTCCCAAACCACATCCTATTCCCTTTATAGTACACTACTTTTGACCAGGACCCACAGTGACGCAATGTTCAATTCATATTCCTTGGTAGTTAATTGTCTGGTTGACAAGGCCAGTCTGGAGAGCCTGGTAAAGTGTTTTTTACAGCACATTGACATTACTAGATACAGAGTACTCATTGTTAGGCAGCATCTAAGATCTTGGTCAACATATGCACTTGATTTATCTTCAGCTCAGCAATTCTGGGGCTGTTCCATTGATTTAATTGTGGAAAAATAGACAAATTACAGCCCAAGTATTTGAAAGTATTTGACATGTATGTGTTTGACCCAGGTCTGCAATGCACTGTAAGTCCCAGTTGACTTAGTGTCCAGTCACCCAACAGTTGCCTAGTGAGGTATGTATCAGATTCTTTTTGGTCCTTTTTAAGAAGTTAAGAAGCTAGAAAGAGTGGTTTCCGAGAAGCTATATATTTACACACTGAGTTTTTATCGTGACAGTAATATCTAGCACTCCTCTTCTCTATTCACTGTAGGAGTGTCTTTGTAATGCGCCTCCCAAGCTTATCTGAACTCACAACTAGGAGGAGAAAAAGTACAATTGTCTCCACATTTGTTTGAAGACCATTTCTCAGACAACCATGAATCATTTCAAATACAACACTATAAGAAACGCCTAATGAATTAATACGTGTGCAGAGAAATGCCATTCACTCTGATATCAAAATGTAGCATAAAGCTATCCATTACCATCGTATATTTTTTTTATAGTTTGCGTTATTAATTTCATATTCTGATTTTAATTGGTTTTAATTTTCAATTAATAATCTTATTCAAAGAATAATCAGTTCACTGTGTGTGTGGGGGCTTACTGAACCGGAGTAGCTCAAATCAAGAAGTTGATGAAAGTTGAACAAACAAATCTATACGCTATTGTCATCTTTGTGTGTGTGTGCGTGCGCATTCGTTCGTGCGTTCGTGTGTGTGAGTGTAGGCCCTCTCAGGTCAGGGCTGTGGGTAGGCAGTCATGCTTTGAGGAAGTGATGGGCAGCCCACTCCTCGGGGGTTCTATCTCTGTGTGGATGATTAGATGGCTTGGGTCGGATTCCTGATTCCTGAGCCAGAGCCAAGCTCTCCTACAGCCCAGAGGGATGGAGAGAGACTGGAAGAGAGAGAGAGAGAGAGGGGGAGCGATAGTGAGAGGGACAGAGAGAGAAGCTATAGCTCTATAGCTGTAGCTGTAATCCCCCTGCTCTCTCAGGCTCAGTCCCCGGCCTGGGAGCCGCTGTTTATTGGCGTGTAATGGGATCAGGATGTGGCGTAGTCAATATCAGAGCAAACATCGGCGAGTAAAGTGGCTGATCCGGGGGGAGATGAGAGGACTAATCCCTCTACAGCCCTGAGGAGATGCTCTCCCTCTCCTCCTCTCTCCTCTCTCCTCTCTCCTCTCTCCTCTTCTCCATGGCTTTATTATCCCCCCGATTGGCTTACTCTGCAGGCAAACACGGGGAGCCGTGGCCGAGTGGGATGAGGAGAGGGGGGCACAGGCTGCTAAATATAGTGTGTGTGTGTGTGTGTGTGTGTGTGTGTGTGTGTGTGTGTGTGTGTGTGTGTGTGTGTGTGTGTGTGTGTGTGTGTGTGTGTGTGTGTGTGTGTGTGTGTGTGTGTGTGTGTGTGTGCGCGCGCTGTGGAAGATGCTTTAGATTTATCTGTTTAGTTGCCGAGAGATTAAACTTGATAATCCCCTTCCTAAACCAAGACCCCCCCCACCCACTGGAGTCTCCTTTGGAATGACTTGAAGTGGCTGGATGTTTGAAATATAAGAAGCTCCACTCATTTTTGCCTTCTGCCGTTGTGCTTCGGTGATCAGAAAGAGAATTGACGCCCTTCTTATTGTCATCAATCTCAAATCTTTTCTTATCGTTCTGCTGTCATGCCCCCAAGGAGTGAGGTAATTGATTGGTGGGATTACTGTGGTAACATTTCATTTATTGTGTTTTTAATGCATGTATCTTTTCTTATCATCTTGTTGGCGGTAGGCGATGATAAGATGAATATACTGTAGGAGTTGACTTGGATAGCAGAGCTCTTAGAGTTTGTCCTTCAGTTGATTGACTGTCAGTGCCTTTCAGTACTCAGAAAACAATTTCAATGTTGTCTGTACGAAATGGTGTGAACTATAATTGAAGGTCATTGAAATCTAGATACCTAGAAACTCAGACAGCCATCTGAAAATTGCTGTTGATACTTTGAGAAGGAAGTATATCACTCTGACTTTAAGTCAGAAATGTGTGGGTTGTGCATATTGTGTATTTTTTGAAAAGTTCAGTTTGAGCTGATTCGAAGAAAGCCTTGAGTAAGATATTGTTTAAAAAACTGTCCATTCTACTTAATAACTTTTTGTTTGAGGTCAATAGTGTTCTCTGTATGAAGGCCTACAGCAGGGATCATCAACTAGGTTCAGCCTCGGGCTGTTTTCTTTCTTGAGCGGATGGTCAGGGGGCCAGAACGTCATTACAAATAATTTGTAGACTGCAAATTGACAGCGAGGAAACCCAAACCGATCAGTGGCGGTCAAATGTAAACATTGCTTACATTTGTATACATTAACGTTTCTCTCTACTATGTGAGGGAATACTTTGGAACAGATTTCCCCAAATCTTTTTTTTTTTAACTAGGCAGGTCAGTTAAGAACAAATTCTTATTTACAATGATGGCCTACCAGGGAACAGTGGGTTCGATTTTTACATTGTCAGCTCGGGGATTCGATCCAGCAACCTTTCAGTTACTGGCCAAACGTTCTAACCACTAGGCTACCTGGAACTGATTGTCTGGTGTTTTTACAGCCTTTTTATGTCCAACAATAAAAAAATATGTATACAAAAAATGGGGGTCAAATAAAATCACCCACGGCCGCAAGTTGAGGAACCCTGGCCTGCAGTATGAGACTGCAGGTTACATTAAGATGTTTCAGGAAGAGTCCTTGTTACAGGAATGTCTGATGGACAACATTAAGCATCACAATTCAACACAGGAGGACTTTACTATCCCCCTCAGTGGGCAATTTACCATCGAAGACATTATCTGGAACACAAGAACAATTACTGTACAACTAAATACATCCTTAGAACATGTAGAAAAAATAAAGGAAGGGAAGCACTGTTAGGGTACACTCTTGTAGGTCTCTGTAGATAGAAGGTGCTCTTTGGTCAAAGGGATTGATTAGTCTTTAAAAAGCAAGGAGGACCAAGGCACTCATCACATAATTAAAATACCTTTTATTTGTGAGGCATGTTCAATGGAACAAAGATTTTAAAACTCTGACGCGTTTCGGCAGCATGGCCTTCGTCAGGGAGTACAATACATTTTAATTATGTGAAAAGTGACTTGTTCATCCTTACTACATCGTGCACTTATGTGCTTTACCTGGTAACTTACCTTACCTGCAGTTACTATCAACAGAGTCATTCCATTTTAGTTACCAGATTACATATAGAGTTGTACTGTTTGGGCTGGGCGTAATGGCAGATGTTGCAGATGTCGCCAGGAACCTTTCCAACAATAATGTACACAGTATGTTATGCACTGTATTCAAATGACAGACTCTATGGTCTTCACACACACTGCATGTGGTACTTCCGGGCTCTGAGAGTCTTTGTATTGGTGTAATTTGTTTACCTACTCCTGTGGGTTTGTTTACCGAGCGTTTGCATGTGAAGACCTTGAATTACGAGCCACCCCACACATCACCCGGGCGCCAGACATGCCATCTTCTCCCCACCCCGCTGCTCACAATTTCACGTCTTTTTTGAACTCGCCTCAGCATGGTAATTTCTTTCATCCCTTTTTCTCTCTCCCTCCTCATCCCTTCTTTCTTTCTCTTTTTCTCCAGTTTGATGAATACTAAGTGTTTACCTTTGGTGGTGATATACTAAACGAATAATAAAGGGGATTGTCCTTCTCTTAGTAGTTTATTAGAGAATGGTCCTGTATTTTATCACATGATAATCACACAGACAATTTACAATTTCAACTGATCCAGTAGGTATACAATACTTTTTTGGTTTCTTTGGAATTCATTGAAACAAGCACCGCTGTGTACAATTTGGTGCTAGGTAGCAATTTGATGCTTTGTACAATTGTGGAATTGTGGAAATCTTTGAATAGGAACAAAAATCAGTCACTCTTTACTACAGTTTCTCTGTGTGTACCAGGGGAAATAGGTCTGTAAAGCAAAGCGTTCAGTGGGTTTTCACCAACAACCAATTCGTCAGGAGAAGTTCCGCCTCCATTCATTTTCAACGAGGGCACGCAGAGAAATGTGCGGGGGATTGTGGGAAGGCGAGCGGCGAGAACCCTGCTAGCGGAGTGGCAGAACAAGTTGAGCTCTGCTCTGCTTTATGAACATTTAAAGTTGAGCTCTGCTCTGCTTTATGAACATTTAAAGTTGAGCTCTGCTCTGCTTTATGAACATTTAAAGTTGAGCTCTGCTCTGCTTTATGAACATTTAAAGTTGAGCTCTGATCTGCTTTATGAACATTTAAAGTGGAGCGATGCGTTGGAGAGGAACGTTGTCAAGAGGAGGCGCCGCCTCTGGTCAAAACCCACTGTAACTGCTCCCTACAGTAGCCTACTGCAAATCAAAGCATTCCCTACAGTACTGTAATCCCAAGCATTCCCTACAGTAGCGTAAACCAAAGTGTTCCCTACATTACTGGCTCCCTACAGTACTGTAAACCAAAGACAGTACTCCTGTCTCTAGCTCAGTGTCTCAGCAGGGTCTTCAACGGAGACGTCAGTGTTTAATGCACCCCCTGATTAGTTTACCTTCCTATGATTGGAAATTAATTAAACTGATTAAAACGGATCCCGCCGGAGGGGCCACACTCTGAGACACAGCTCAGTCCCTCGAGAGACCGAGAGAGAGAGCAAGGGAAAGAGAGTAGAGAGCGAGAGTAAAACGAGAGGGAGAGAGAGAGAAATTGAGAGCGGAAGAGAAAGAGAGATCAAGAGAGAGAGCTTGAAGAGGAGAGAGGCTCATTTGAGTCCCGACAGAATGCAATCAGCTCTCCTGCGGCATCCTAATGAAATCAATAAGAGATGGGAGATGTTTGCGTTAACAAGGTAGCTCTCTGGTCTCACCCTCCTATCTGTTTAGACAATAGACTGAGTCTTGTTAGATCCATCAGCATCATTCAGGACTTCTCATCTAGGTGACCAGTGAGACAGGACAACAGATGAGTTTGGCAAAACATTGTTAGCGAGTTCAGTATGGACACTATTTCCCCCCAATTTGCAGCTGAGGCCCTCTGTCCTTCCGTCAAGCCCGTTCCCACTGACGACATCTCATTTAGACACAGGGGAACTATGTGCTGGCTACAATTTTTTGTTTTGGGAAACCCGGTAACACATTTACATTTTAGTCATTAAGCATGTCAGCGTTGGGTTTCTAAAACTTACCCCCACTGCCCTCTCCTCCTCTCTTCTCATCCAGGTGAATATTATGGGGTGAGTGGGAGAGAGAGAGAAAGTGTGTGTGTGTGTGTGTGTGTGTGTGTGTGTGTGTGTGTGTGTGTGTGTGTGTGTGTGTGTGTGTGTGTGTGTGTGTGTGTGTGTGTGTGTGTGTGTGTGTGTGTGTGTGTGTGTGTGTGTGTGTGTGTGTGTGTGTGTGTGTAGAGGTTTAGGGGGCAGAGAGGTTATTAGGGAGGGGTTTCCATAGTGATGAGGCCCTAGCTCTCTGAGTGCTTCTTCCCAGAAGGCTAATTGGTATGCGTCTCTCGGCCGGCCTTCTCCCTCTTCCTAACCACAACCCCCTGCCTCTAACAACATACACTACTCGAGACTCCTCTCCTCCACTCCTCCTTTGTTTCTACCCTTTCTTTTTTCGCTCTCTCTTTTACGCACCCTCCTTCTGGTGCAGGCATGGACCCAGACACTGTACGTCTAGAAGTGATTGATGAGTGACTGGCAGTGGCAGAAGATGTTCAGTGGTACTATGGCAAGGCGGAGATTGTAGTAAAGGAGTTGTGCCTGTCTATGGATGGAGGCTGGCTGCTTGACTGGAAGATGCCTGGGTAGAAGGTACCACAGCAGTTAGACACATGGGGTCTCTGCCACCTGCTGCACAGAGCTATAGGACAGAAAGTGGACACCTCATGGGACAAACAACAGAAAACTACCAACGTCCAAATATGTTACAACATGTGACATTTCTTCAATTAGACAACCAGGAAACTAAAAAGAAAGAACTGAATGGAACCTGTGAATGTTTAGCCACACCATCTTCCACCCATGCATGTTACTGTATAATAATCTCCCCATGCGGAGTCGTTTCACACTCTCCCATGCAGGCACAAAATTCTTAACAGGTCGCCTCACACCCGCGTCTTCTCTGCTTGTAACCAGTTGATTTAATGTGCCTCCCACATCCAGCCAGGCGAGCATGTAAAAGACTAATTGACAAATACTTTAAATCATTTCTAATTAGCACAAGTGCAATAATAATTGGCCGGGTAATGGGAGTGCTAATTAGCGGTAGCAGTGTGTGTGGGAGTTCTGTGTGGTTGAGTGAGCCCTGCAGGGGTGCAGATGGAACAGGGCCACTCGAGAAGAGGGGGCTCTTGTAGGGCCAAGGGGCCAGACAGAGAGGCCCTTTGTTCCCATGGCTTGCGGGTGGCCCCCCAGCTCCGCCCGGGAGGAGAAGGACCAGGGGTTTTTGTCTCGCTGCTGCTAATTGAATCTGTAACCAGCCTCTGGACGCGGCTGGGCTGTGTTTTGGAGCGTTGTCGACTGACTGGTCTCGCCATTTAAAAAAAAAAGATCACCTGCTGGAGAACATACAAGAAAAAGCTCTCACTGTGGCCACAGGAAACTGTAGTCTGTCTGTTGCCACTGCTTTCTCTGCTGAAAGAGGAAATCTCAGTGGACAGTGGATTTGGAGGCTTACTTAGATACTGTACATTACGGAAACCCAAACTACTCATTCCTTATTGCTTTGTGTTGACGTTTGATACCATGAAGGGAAATCCTGACTAGCTTGTGTAACTTGAAATTGTTCTTATCTGCCATTGATTCGGCTCAGGGTTTGACCATTTGGGACTATTCCATTGGTTCCATTTTACTGGGCAAACATAATGCATCTCATAATGTGATACCATTGAGTCTTGTAGAAATGCATATTTCATTTTTAGATTATCCGTCTCGAAGGGCCACTTTTGGAATATGTGTTTAACCCAGGTGTGAAACTGACTGTGATTGACATGTCTGTACTCTGTTACATACTCCCATCATTGATCACATGCAGTCTAACGGTTGGCTCTAATTGCTGTCTAATCATATGCTACATAGTGGATTGGAGACTAATTCCCTGCTAATAAGCACTTCATTAAGGTATTTTACCACCTTGTCCCGGTCGCCAAATTATCCTGGAAATGAGCTGCTAACTGCTATGAGTATTTCAGTACTGGTTTACTTTACAGATTTGTTTCAGATGGTATTAACATAGACTTTAACGGTGGCTACCTGGTACCAAATTATATTTAGCTATATTTTTCCAAGAATCCCAAACTAAAAGTATTACTAAGTAGTAATGATGACATTATTCTAATTATATCTGCTCTGTGCTCATACTATTGATAGCATGTTGATGCACCTTTCAGCGGTCCACAAAGATGAAATACAGTATAATAGCACTCCAGTTTTTGCTACCTAAAACATTGACATTTCCTCGCTGTCTATGCTCTTCATTTGGTTGCTAATGTTGCATTTTTGCACCGGGAGAGTTCAGCTAATGACGTCATTGATTGATTGAGCCTGCTGTCTGATCTTAAATGAAGTGAGTCATGTTTTGAAGCAATTATTGTGGCCTTTGTGTTTCGCCGATTGCACGATCACGCTAGTAGCGAGTAGATAATGTTGTCCTTGTTCATTAGAGCTATTGGACTATCTGCCACGACATTGCAGGATATCTCGGGTTTTTGGGCTACTTCTAAATTGCACTGCGGCCGCCATAGCATTTCTCTTAAAAAATATATATACAGTACCAGTAAAAAGTTTGGACGCACCTACTCATTCCAGGGTTTTTCTTTATTTTTACTATTTTCTACATTGTAGAATAATAGTGAAGACATCAAAACTATGAAATAACACATATGGAATCATGTAGTAATCAAAAAAGTGTTAAACAAATCAAAATATATTTTATATTCGAGATTCTTCAAAGTAGCCACCCTTTGTTTGATGACAGCTTTGCACACTCTTGGCATTCTCTCAACCAGCTTCACCTGGAATGCTTTTCCAACAGTCTTGAAGGAGTTCCCACATATGCTGAGCACTTGTTGGATGCTTTCCCTTCACTCTGCGGTCCAACTCATCCCAAACCATCTCAATTGGGTTGATGTCAGGTGATTATGGAGGCCAGGTCATCTCATGCAGCACTCCATCACTCTCCTTCTTGTTCAAATAGCCCTTACACAGCCTGGAGGTGTGTTTTGGGTCATTGTCTTGTTGAAAAACAATGGAGAGTCCCACTAAGTGCAAACCAGATGGGATGGCGTATCGCTGGAACCTCCCAGATCAACTGGAGGCGGCACTCTAGACCAGCGAGACCAAATGACAAACAAGTCATTTGTTTTGCTGTCAGTAACTAGCTAGCAATATAAGCTCTCTTTTCACACGAGGCAGTGTTGTTCAGTACAGTATAGTTTTGTGATTGATTCGGCCATAGCGGCGCTTACTAGCCAAGCTAGCCAAGTTGAGCTAGCTAGCTTTGTTTGCTATTTCCCAAAATGTACTGTAGCTTAATGCTATAGCTAGCAAGCTAACATTAGCAAGCTAGCCTAGCTAGCTTAAGTGCATCTTATTAGGAGCAAAACGGGAGAAATGTTTTGATGATGATGAAGAAGAGTAAAGGAATGACTTTGGCTTTATAACTCATATTAGTTTTTGAGTAACTATAACTTGTAGTTAGCTAGCTAACATGTGACTGTGAGATATTCTGCATTGTGCTGCTACAGTAGGAATACAGACAGTACACAACGATTGCTCATGAAAGTCTTATGGCGTTTTTGTCATTCTCTTACAGACAATACTGTTTGGTGGCCTACAGATTATTTTG